>NC_079500.1:16269282-16431233 GCF_030052815.1 Hevea brasiliensis | reverse complement strand
GGAATCACTAGAAAAGACCACTAGATGACAATGAAATCACATCATGAAGTTGTTATCTCACTGGCACATCTGTCTCTCTCTCTCTCCTTGATTCCTGTCGTAGTTACTGCTGCTTTTAGCCATCATTCATGGCCTAAGGGAAGTTGTCAGAGATTGATGGAGATGCCAAAAGCCTCATCATCTAAGGGGTCACGCCAAGAAAGGGAAGAATGGTGTGACGATTAGGGTGTCATGACTTGATTTTTAGACCAGACTGGCACTAGGACTTAGGTCAGTTTAAGGCCTCCGAAGCCTGCAATAAGCCTAACTATTTCTAATCCATTCATAAAGCCCATTCAGATAGCCCAATTTCAAAAAAAATAAATAGACAGAGTTCAGCCTTAAACTGGACTATTCAATAGGGAGCATTAACTCACCTGACCTGTAAACAAAATATAATCAATAATTTGAAAAGCTCAGCTCACCCTCACTATCCTCCAGAACAAATAAATCAACATTTGGGAGCTAAGCTCCCTCCATCAATAATAATAAACATTATATACATCTATGTAATCTCACATAATTAATCTTACAACTCTAGAATTTAATTTATTACAACCCCAAATAGAAAAATACAATTATTGGTCTATGTGGAGTTCTAGATTTAATTAAAGGACAATAACAGTAAATCAAAATATATATGCTTAAACCTGTGGGGAAAGAAAGCAGGCTAATCACAAAATAAGCTACCTATTACCTGAGGAAAAATAGTTAAACAGGGATGAGCGTTTGACTCAGAGAGTAAGATATTGATTTTAAATATAATTTCTATAACTATCTAATCTAATGCATTCATATGTATGAAATGCACACGTTCATATAGTTCAAACAATTTAACCAATATTCGCACAAAAGATAATTTAGAGCACGCACCCATGTGTCACATCAATACATAAATGGGAGCTGATCCCTTATACAACTTTCTTAATTTAATACCTGCCAGTGAGGTTAACTCAAGCAGAACTTTTACTTAATAATCCAAGTGCGGGGGCCAGCGAGATCAACTCAAAGTTGTGCTCTCTTCGACTTATCCATATATAAGGATTGGGTCCTAACGAGTCAAGCTCTAGCCGTGACTATCCGTCCTACCCATATCCATATCTACATCATACTCACATCAACATACACACAAGGCTCCAAGTTATTTTAAGGCAACATTCACAAACAAATTCAATAACATAAGCAGTAAAAGAGCGTGCCTAGCATTTAACTAATATATACATACACATAAGTGAATGCATGAGCATGCCTTGAATATAAATTAATAATATTAAAATTACAAATAAAATCAATATCAAACTCATAGATTATCTAAGTATTGCTAGGGTGGCTGAGAAAAAGAGAAAGGTTAACTCGGATCACCTAAACATTTATGTTCAAGAATTTATCAATAATGAATCAAAGCAAAGAACTAAAGAATCAAATATATCCTAAATTTATGCCAGAAATCCGGCATAATTTCTCTTGTACTTAGGACCTACCTAACTTGCAAAACAACCCAACTAACACTTACTTAATCCAAAGGCCTCAGGCTCACAACACAACAACGATACAATGCCCCTCCTGAGCCTACCAAACCAAACAATTCTCATATAATTACACATTTTAGCTATTTAGCCTAAAACTAACATTTTGCAAAAATTATCTAAATTAACCTCAAAAATTCTATAATTATTTTCTGCAGTCCTTAACAAGGCCATTCTACTATTGCAATTGAAAATATAATTTTCTAGCTACCCACGAATATTTTATGGATTTTTATTCTAAACTCAACATTAGGTAAAAAGGAGAATTTGAAGTTCGGGTTTGCCTACACTAATTCTGATACTTGGAATGCGTCCAAGACGTCTGAAAATGGTGGGAAGCACTATAATATTGACCCACTTTGCCAGCAGCCCGTGTGTCTGACCCAAAATTGCAGTCCTGATCAACGGTGGAATTTCTTCAAAATGAAAGCACCTATGCGAAGCTCACAATACCAAGAGTTAGAATATAATTTTTATTTAATTAAAAAGACTCATTAAAGATCAGAAAAATCACTGGCAAGCTCATGGGACCTATCAAATTTTTGATATCAAGAAAATTCTAAATTGGTGTAGTTGCAAAGCTCTCGATGAATTGGACAAGCTGGTAGTCTCGGATTTTTGATAGGATTTATTGTTTGATAGAAATCTTGCCCAAAAGACAAAATATGCTAAAACTTCTGAAACTTAATTCGCACAAATCGAGAAATGATATTGTCACGACCCAGGAATGGGGTTGGGACGTGCTTGTTCAACCAGCTACGCACTGGGGTGGAAACTTCGTGTCCCACATTGGAAACGGGAAGAAAAGATTTGGGCCATATATGTGGGAGCCTTCCTCACAGTCGTGCGCTTTTGGGAATGAAACCTCCCAAGGGACAAATCCGTGAGGCCCATAGGCCAAAGCAGACAATACTAACTGGAGAAGGATCGGGCTGTTACATTTGGTATCAGAGCTGGACTCCCTCTAGTACGGTGTGTGGTGCGAGGACGCACCAGGCGGAAGCTGGTGGGCTTGTCACGACCCAGGGATGGGGTTGGGACGTGCTTGTTCAACCAGCTACGCACTGGGGTGGAAACTTCATGTCCCACATCGGAAACGGGAAGAAAAGATTTGGGCCATTTATGTGGGAGCCTTCCTCACCAGTCGGTAGCGCTTTTGGGAATGAAACCTCCCAAGGGACAAATCCGTGAGGCCCATAGGCCAAAGCGGACAATACTAACTGGAGAAGGATCGGGCTGTTACAGATATCATGCAAACTTAGTATTTACATGATGCCCATGAAAAGATGAGCATTTTGATAGTAAGAATGTCGGAAACAGTGACCGAAGAAGAAAGCTATGGCTGTGGACAAAAGAGGAGAGAGAGAGAGAGATCGTTTTAAACTTTTGTTTTTTTTTTTTAAATTTAAAAATAAAATTATAAATTGATCCATAAACTTTCTAGATCTTTTAAACAAGTCTAAAAATTTTTTTCAACAAGGTTCAATTTTAATTTAATATATTTAAAATTAAATAATAATAATAATAATAATAATAATAATTTTAAAATATCTAAAACATAAAATTTTAGAATTTCACAATCATAGAAATTTTAATTAAAAATTCAAAAATTAAATTTTAAAACTTAAAAAAAATAATCTCATGAAATATATTTATTTAATGAAATAATATTATAATAGACTAATTTATAGATTATCTATTTTTAAAAATTTTTCAGATTATTAGAGGGAGGGTAAAGGGCGAAAGGAACTTCGAGGGAAGAGGGACTACTATTGCTGTTTCGAAAAATTAAAAATTTTCCCTTTTTAACTTTTGATTTCCCAATTTTGAATTAAATCCAAAATCTTTTCAATTAGTACAATTCTAATCTAATACATTTAAAATTCAATTTCAAATAATAATCCTTTAAATTAAATTACTAATGTACTCAAAGTATTGACACAAATAAAATTATAATACATTTTAATTTATTTCTAATTTAGAATTTAAATAAATATATTGAATTACTTTCAATAGAATATAAAATTAAAAATTTTTTTGAAATGAACATCTAAATTAAACACACCCCGAAATCAACAATCAAAAACAGAAATGAAAAATAAATAATCCAATTAAAAATTATAAAATTTATAATTTTAAATTAAGGTTATTACACTCTAATTGCCAATATAAAAAAAGAAAAGTATATATTAGATTAATTAGGTAGATATGGATTCCAAATAATGAGGTATAGGAATTTGACATTATGTTTCACTTAAAATATGAATTCAAGTTCACAAACGATGCAAATTAAAGTTCAGCGATTACCTTGAAATCCAATATAAATTAAGTGACTTTGATGAAAGCCTGATGTGGTTTGTTACCTAGTTGGATGAGATATATCATATATGAGAAGGGAAAAATTACAAGAAGTTAGCTTGAGAGCACATAACACATATTGAAATGTATGTTTAATTTTCAGAATGGTTTTACCTAATGCCCTTGGTGTTCTATCTTGTTGGTAATCAACGTTTATTGCAGTTTCTTCCCCGTATATGGAAAGCGAAAAAAGAGATAGCTGGTCAAGTAGCAATCATACTTTCTGTTGCAATTGTATGGACCTATGCAGAGATTTTGACTGTGGCTGGTGCATATGATAATACAACTCAAGAAACACAAATGAATTGTCGTACTGATAGTTCTGGGCTCATTGGTGCTGCTCCTTGGTAAAGCTTAAATTCCACCAACTAATTTTAATTCATCTCTACTGTGATTTTGCTGGTTTTACTTGTTTGAAAGTTATGCTTCAGTCAAGTGGGGAGCTCCAGATTCAGTAAAACTATCAGTTATATTTTTGCTTCACTCTATGCAGGATAAAGAATCCACATCCATTTCAATGGGGAACTCCCATTTTTGAAGCTGGCGATGCCCTTTCAATGATGGCTGCTTCCCTTGTAGCTGTTATTGAGGTTTTTTTTTTTTTTCATATAAGTATTTCTTCGAAATTCATTGATCCTTTTCAATAGTTCGTTGAAAAAGATCCTCTATCCATGAGGCCACCGCTTTATCTTCTTGATTTGATTTTATTTTATGTTTTTTCCAGTCTTCTGGTACATTTTATGCATCATCAAAATTAAGCGGTGCTCCTCCTATACCTCCCTATGCCCTGACTCGTGGTATTGGCATTCAGGTGGAAGTGATCCTGTGATGCTGTATTATTTTCTCTTAAGACCCCTTTAACATTCTGTAATTCTGCATCTCTTGATTCAACTTTTATCAACATCCAGGGAATTGGAACTATGATAGATGCAGTATTTGGCGCAGGAAATGGCTCCACTGCTTCAGTGTAATGACTTTAAACTTTCAAAAAATCTTATGTATTATGTTTTTGTTTTTGTTGGAGAAAAGTGTTTTTACTTTTTACATACAAGTTTTTATAACATCTAGATTGATTTGGATTTGGTGCTATATATGGCTGTCCATCCACAATTGCTGACATAAAAATTGCAGGGGGTATTGAGTTGGTGAATGTCCTACACTTATAGCAGTAGCAGTCTTTCTTCTACTACTGCTATGAGCTAATTATTATTATTGTTATTATTATTATTATTTTTTGGTACTTATAGGGAAGATGCAGGTCTTTTGGGATTAACACACGTAGGAAGTCGGAGGGTCGTTATAGTATCAGCAATCTTTATGGTTTTCCTTTCCGTTTTAGGTGTAGTATTCCTCATACTGCAATATTTTACATTTTTTCAGCTTTATCTAGTCTGGATCAATCTACTTACATTTGTACTTCTATTGAGCTTTAAGTTGCTTTTTTTAATCTCATTTCTGCTGAAACAATGTTGCACATAGGGTCCTTGGTACTATAAAATTTTGCTCACTCGATGTAATATCTGATGGGGTCATAATCTGTCTCTAACAGGAAAAGTTGGGGCTTTTTTCGCTTCAATACCACTGCCAATTGTGGGAGCCCTCCACACTGTCCTCTTCCCCTATGTGGGTATGTCTCTCCTTTCTATTTCTCAGTCAAAGATATAGTTGAATTTTGCATTTTCATTAATTAAATAGTTGCAAAGTAATGTTTACTGTGATAATCTGATGGATTTTTACAAGAGAATAGAAACAATTGAAAGTGATGATGAATTTCCTAACAATCTCTTTCAACTTGATCATTTAGAACACTGAATATTGCTGAAAATCAACGTAATGAGCACTTATTGCAGCTTCAGCTGGGCTTCAATATCTCGAGTTCTGTAACGTGAATAGCTTCAGATCAAAGCTCATTCTAGGCTTTTCTCTCTTCATGGGCCTCTCTGTGCCTCAATACTTCAAGGAATACGTTTTTCTTTCTGGTCATGGACCTGTTAACACAGGAACCACCTGGGTACGTGTGTTTCAAATGTAGCTTTCTGTTAATTGTGTAAAATATAGCTCATTAAACAATTTCAGATTCATAATTCAATGATGAAGCTCTTGTGATTTCTTTGCTTCCAGTTCAATGACATAATGCAAGTGATTTTCTCATCCCCGCCCACTGTTGCGCTTATAGTTGCTTTCTTTTTGGATCGGACTCATACTCCTGGGGCCTGCTCGACCTGGAAAGACAGTGGCAGGTATTTGAAGGACAAATCAGATGAGTCGGAAAAGACTAAAGAAATCTATGATTTCATTACTTCACTTGGTGATATGTGCTCTTAATTCTAACACGCTGTGTCCACTATACATGAAACAATGGTTACAATTATTCATATTTTCTCTTACCAAGGAGTCTATCTTGTTGCTTTCTTTTTGACAAGTTGTGGCAATTGACATATAATACTTGTTCAAATGTTGATTTTTAGCTTTGGATCAGCCCTATATATTTGGTATTTTACATGAATAATCTATCCCACTTTGTTAGTAGTAGTATATTTATTAACTAATAACTAATCAATTTTTTTTTTTTTTTGAAAATGTTGGAATTGTCAAGTTTAAATCTCTACGTCATGTACTATGAGATAGATGCCCGGATACTAGCTACAATACCAATACATATCAACCCGTGAACTTTAGCTCGGTGGTAGTGGGAGTTGTCTCCAATACTATAAAGCCTCCAAATCAAATTCTAGTCAGAGTCAACCGTACCTTAGTGCTAATGCTGCTTCGTTTTGTCTTGGCGTGTCTTAGTCTCTTGCAAAATTTTCATGATCATCTGAAATATGCCAAGGAATCAGCAGTGACCATACAATTTCCATTCAATCTCCACAGTTCATAACATTTTCAAAACAGTTAAATAAATTCATTCCCATTGCATTCAAAATATTTGATTACATTCACAAGTTAGTTCACAGACATAAAAAGCCAAAAGACCATATTATTACATATGGTATTACAACTGCTCAGTTACAAAAGTACATATGACTACAAAATTATTTACATCAACTAATTACAAGGGTATAATTAAATACCCTTACAAAAGTATCTGAATAGTCCCCAAAATCAGCAGCTCACTCTGCTGCTTTTTCCTTGCCTCTATCTGTGACAGCAAAAGAAGCTATCGCTGAGTATAAAAATACTCAGTAGTGCGTAATAAAATATAAAATGCATAATATAAAATATTTGTTATCAATTCACAGTTCAAATATTTCACAATCACATTTCACAATTTTTCAAAACTCATTATGGCACAATTTTGGTCAAACAATTTAATAAACATAATATTGCCAATCCATACACAACTTAAGTCATGACACAAAATTTCCGATCAATGCCTTGTTGTACACCACGACAAAGCGATCTACAACCTCACTAATCGAAATCAATGAGGGAGGTGGCTAGCTAGCTAATGAGTACTCATCCGATCTCGACCTCAACTAGTAAGTCAGAGAGGGAGGAAAATAAACGATCTCAACCCCATAAATGGATGAGGAATAATGTAGTACTGTCATGCTAAGTGTGAACACAAAATCAATTCAAAACAATTTACTCAAATAATTTATAAGAAATCTGATCAATTCCCAAAGTCATATTTGCGATCATAAAATGGCAACACAATTCATAATTAACACAGAAGTTAAATTTTCAAGAATAAAATATTTAAATAAGAATTATTGTGCACTGACCTGATATGAGTCACCTCTAGACCTTAACTCAGTTTTTGTCCCTTCCGGGTCTTTTTCATTTGAAACACACAATTGATAGTGTTTCAATACCTTATCTCATAATAAATCCAATAATTAATTCATATATATACTCAATTCTAGCCCTAATAAGCTTAAACTAATGCTCTTGAAAATTTTCATTTCGGGGTTACTATTTATAGTACTATTCAAGTTAAAATATTAACTTTCCTATACTTAATAGGTATGAGAATTCCAATTATACCCACATACCACATTTTGGGTGCCTAATTTGTTGGTTTTGATTGTTTCTTCAAATTTTAGGTTTCTTATGTACAATTTCAAAATTTTCAGATTTGATGTCCTGTATTTTACTATTCCATTGGTCATGTTGCTGTGGAAATTTAGCAAAGTGTTCTTCATAAAACTTGTTCCTTATTGTCTTAGCTTTAATTCTCTTTTTGAATCACTCCATTTGGAGTTTTGTAGCCCAGGTTATAGTTAAATGAACAAACACTGTTTATTTAGTCATTTTGGTACAGTATCATAGCACTACACACGGGTTTGACTTAATTGTTCACTATGTTATGTTTATTTTCTGGGTATGATTCCTGAATGAAAAATATGCCATTATGTGTTTTTTTTATTCTTAATTCGCCTCATACTAATTGGGTTGGTAAATTTTTAGTTTTGGTCCCTGAAAGGGACCTAGGTCAAGCTGTCAGAATATGAACCCTAACCAATCCGAATTGAAATCTCATTCTACCAATTTACACACACCACAAATGGTCCCAATTGACTATTTCTCGACTCAATTAAGGTCAATTGCATCAATTGATCAATTCTCCAAATTTTTCCCAATTTTCAAAATGTTCAAGAACCCTAATTACACCAATTTAAAATATAGTGAAATCAAAGTATATATCCATGGTCTACATACATAATTCAACCTAAACAACCATTCAATTGCATCAATTTCATTCAATTTCTAATCTCCCATAGGCTGGCTGAATTCCATATTAATCCCCCATATTTATTTTCTTTTGATTTTTAAGTTGATTTCTAGGTTACTTGAGCTAAAAACACAAGTAATTAAACCAAAATTTTCAATTCAATTGCTTACCTTTACTTTGAACTTCAATTCTTCACTTCACTTCCTTTTTCCTTTTCTTTTCTTCTTCAAATGTCTCCTCAAGTGAAGTTAACAAGTTTTAGTGGAACAATTTAAGGGCAAAGTAGGGTTAAGTGGGAGTTTACAAGCTTGACATAAGCTTTAATAGAGGTGGAGCAATGGTGGAGAGAGAGACGAGTGGGCTGTCGATTTTGTGAGGAAGAAGTAAATAATTTTTTTTTTATTTTTTTGGTTATTTTATGTCTTATTATATGTTGTTGACTTGGTCAATTATGGTGGGAAAATAAAATAAATTTTTGACATCACAAATGATGTCATCCATATGATGCAATAAACCTTTTTCTTTTCTTTTTTCTATTTCCCTTAATTTTTCATTAGTTCATTAATTTAATTCTCGATTCTGAAATTTTTGTTTCTCTGATTTTATTGGACAGTTAGGTCAGGAGTCACCTCTAGGGGGTGAATTAACCAATTTGCCCCTCGCCGGTCTGATTCGGTTTGCAAGTAATTCTATATTTCTTTCATATTCCTGACCTAATTATTTGACCTGCTTAAGAATTCTCTTCTGTGATTTTCTCTTTTCCACTGTGTTCGCAATAGTCCTAAGGACCGCGGCGTCATATTTTTCGATTCAAAATTTGGGTTACGATGGCCTTCGCAGTCACTTCTCGGGAAGGTCACCCATCACTGTGACTCCCGGCTCATTTAACTTTTTATGTTCTGTTTTTCTTATTTATACTTACCTATCAGGTAGTCACTATTTATTTTCATTCAAGGCTTATCTAGGTGTCTTAAATGTAGTTCTAATCCCCTTAATTGTCCGGACCGACACCGATCATCAGAACATTAAAATATATCAGGCCATGCAAATAGGGGTGTTACAATTATAGTGTGAATTGATGCAATTGAACATGAAATTGATGATTAGAACATTTGATTACATGTTGTTTGAGTAAATTGAAATTTTGGAGTTAGGGTTGGGGGTAAACTTAGGGTTTTGCTCATATATTGGTGAATGGAAGTCCTAATGGTCAATTAGTGACCATTTGGCTATATTTGATGAGGAATTGAAGTGATTTATGCCAATGGAATTGAGGTTAGGTATGCTGCCTTAGGTGACCTACAGAGCTGGATGTGAGTCCAGCAAGTTTGGGTAGCTGTAACTTGAGAGGTGTAGGTTCAATTGGTGCAAGGCTAATTGGACATGAAACTAGACACATAATGGCACAACTTTGATGAAGAAACCTTGCCCACAAAATAAACTTAGAATACCCTAAAAATTGACCAAATCCGGGTAACCAATTCTGGACCTCGTAAAAGTGACCAAATAAACAGTGTTTGTTCATTTGGCCATAACTCAGTGTAGAAATATCCAATTGACCTGAATTTTATATCAATGGAAAGCTTAGACAATTTAGAACAACCTTCATGAGAACATAAACTCAAATTCTGGACTTAACCTAATGGAATTGTCCACAAAAGTAGGGACACCAAATCTAGTAGAACCAATTTTGTCCAGAATTCTGGATACAAGTCAATCCGGCCAATTATGGTAAAATGGCCATAACTTGAGCTACAAAACTCCAAAATGGAATGATTCAAAAAGGGAATTAAAGAAGACATAATAAGGAACAACTTTCATGAAGAAAATTTTATCAAATTTTTACTGCAGCCAAGTCTAATGGAACAGTGAATTTGGACCTCAAATTCTAAAAATTTGAAATAAAACCTAGGAGGCTAGGAATTGAGTTTGGCAATCAATGCCAACAAAAATAAAATGCAAAATATGGTATCTTACTGAACTTAGGCTTAACAAATCTATTATAAATTAAAAAATCAACCTTTGAAGGGAAATGGTTAAGTGAATAGTAACCCCAATGATATAGGAAATGGTATACTAAATTAGAAAAACTGTTAGGATGATTAATATAGATAATGTGATTAATGAATTTAAATTCTTAAAGTTAAGTGACTCTAGGATTTAAGGAAAATTTAGTTAAATTTGAAATCCATGAAATGTTCATGGATTACTTGAAATATGAATGATAATTTGTATACATAGTGTAATGAATAAATAAATATATGAATGAGACTTTAGTTCTCATTATTGGAAAAAGGATAAGGAAAAATGCTTTGAATACAATTACACATGAAAATAATTGTTATAAATTGTTATCAATATGAATGATATAATGAATGAATAAAATGATGAATGCATAATTTAGGTAGAATTGTGTTTTAAACATTTACACTTCAGCTAGGAATAAAAATTGAATTGTTCTAAATTATAATTGGAACTTGTAATGAAATAATGAAATAATAAAACAAAATATATTAACATTTAATTGTATTTATGTACCCATGTATTGCCTAGACACGTGTGTCAGATTAGATAGATTGGCATGCCAATAGGGTATTATTTGAGCAGTACTGCCTAAGGCTTTATGACTGTATTTATGATTTTATAGCCACACTTATGGCTTTTATGCCCGATTACTTGTTATCATGGCTTTTAGCCATACTGATCTGTTATCATGACTTTTAGCCATACTGATTGCATACGTGGTTGACGTTCTGTATTTCATGTACCATGGTATGATGACTCGAGACACTACGGTGTCCAGTGCCAACGACCCGTTATCCAGTTTAGTCAACCTGTCATAGGTTACTGATGCATACATTTTGCATAGTCATTTAGGTCTAATTTTATAACCATTTTTAATTGATTATTAGTCATTTTTAGCTAATTTCATTAGTTAATTAGTTAGTTTTTCATAGTTGTCAATTTTGCATTAATTTGTAATTTTTACTTTGTTTTGTAGGAAAAATGGTGTTTTTGAAGGACTGAAGAGAATTTTGCCATTGAGGAGTGTCTTCTACAGCCAAAGATGTCAAAAACAAGTTTTCAAGCTGAAATATGCATTGATCAAATTGTGCATAACTTGTCGCATAAGCTATGCAGATCTGCATAAGGAGAAAAAAATCACTGTTCCAGAACCAACCGAAATGTGCATAAGGAGACTGCATAGCTTATGCACATTCTCGCCTCCCTTATGCACCTTCACGGAATTGTGCATAACCTATGCACCAAGTCATGCAGTTTCGCATAAGTGACTCAGAACCAGTCGAAAACTGCATAAGGGACTGCATAAGTGCAGTCCCATAAAGAGTTCATTAATGAGCTGGCAGGAGATTTCCTAAAATAATTCCTCCTAGAACATACCATTTTAGGGCTCCATTTCAGAAAAATGCTATATATAGTCTCATTTTCCCATTTTTAGAGGGAGACAAGGAGCAGAAAAGAAAAGGAGGGGCTGAGCAGAATTTGAGGAGTCACTTTCACCTTCCACACCATTTTCAACCAAGATTTGCAGATTTCTTTCTTTCCTTACATTTTCCTACAATTCTAGTGTTTAATCTCTTATTCCTTAGCTTAGATTAAAGCTTTATTTCCATTTAAACTCAATATATCTTGTAAGCATTATGGATAGTGAGTAGTTTACTTTTGATTCTGGAGTAAGGGTTGTAATATTTGAGATATTTTGTGGATTTTGATTGGGTAATCGATATTTTGTGGTCTTAATGAGTTTTATTCATTTCTTGTATGCTTAATGACATGCTTAGTGTAGGATCCCATTAAGTGATGTTCTTAATCCATGGTTGAAGCACCGAAAGGAGAAGGCCTTGTAATAGATAATCAAGAAATTGGACTTAATTAACTTAGACCTAGAAATAGGCTAAGGATTAAGAGGATTCACAGATTAATTAAAGAACTTAATGGGTCTTAATTAATTCTAACTCCACGAAAGTAGGATTAGTTTGATTAAGGCACTCTTTGTCTCACTCGAAAGGGAATTCAAAGGATTTAAGAATTAATCTCCTTAAAACCCATAAGTTTCATAAGATTGGATAACCAATTTAAAATCCCAAAATAGCTCGAATATGAAATCCCGAACTCCGGAATCGCCTATTTACCATTGTTAATTTCTAATCGAATTTAATCACTTGCCATTTTAAATATTGCCATATTTGAACTTGCTTATTTCAATTTGATGCAATTTTAGTTTAATTAATACATTGTTGAATAGAATATTAATTTTACATATTTAGATTTCAAACTCCATTACCCATCAATTCAATACTTTAATTTCAAAAATATTTCAATTTACTCAATATTTTATATCAAAAATTCAATCATTAACACAACTCCTCGTGGGATCGATATCTTTTCTATACTACTTGTACGACCCGTGCACTTGCGGTAGGGACGCATCAAGTTTTTGGTGCCATTGTCGGGGAGTTGTTTGTTTAATATTGAATTTTTGATTATTTTAGTTGTTTATAGTTTTATCTTTGTTATCTTTTCATTTTGCGTTTGTTTGTTCTTTTTCAGGTACTTCTAACCTTTTATGAGAAGAGCTAGAAACACAAGTGACACATCCTTATTGTTCAACCCTGAAATTGAAAAGTTTTGTAAGGCCAACAAGAAAGAAACCAGAAAAAGGAAAGAAGCATTGAGAGAAATTGAATTAGAAGCAGACATGGCTGATGAAAGAATGAGAATTGGTGTTAATGCTGGAAATTATCGAAACAACGAAAATGCAGCCCAAGGTGAAGAAGTTGTTAATGCTAATCTGCCTAGGGGAAGTATGATGGATCATGCTTTTCCACGTTTTGATGACTTGAGAGAGAGCATAGCAAGACCAAGGATTGATGTAAATAGTTATAAGATGGATTTTTGAGTTCTTCAAATGATTCAAAATTCTCAATTCGGAGGTCATCCTTCTGAAAATCCACACACACATCTGAAGAAATTTGCTATGATCTGTGACATGCAAAAACAACCTGGAGTGTCTGATGATGCAGCAAGATTGAAGCTATTCCCGTTCTCTTTAAAAGATAGAGCATTGGATTGGCTTGATTCTTTACCTCACAACTCCATCACAAATTGGGAGCAACTCACCGATGCATTTCTTGCACAATATTTTCCACCTGGAAAAACTCAAGAATTGAGGAATCAAATGACAGCTTTCAGACCAAGAGAAGATGAAACTCTTTATGAGTCATGGATGAGATGGAAAGAATTAGAGAGATTATGCCCACATCATGCCATTCCAAAATGGATGATAAATCAAATTTTTTACACAAATGTCACTCCTGCAATAAGAGGAATTATTGATGCTCAAACAGGAGGAGAATTTATTATAAAGCATGAAGATGAAGCTTATGAGCTATTGGAGAAAATTGCAAAGAATACTCATCTTTGGAGTAGTCCAAGAGGACCAGCTCAAACTCAAAAGAGGCAAGCTGCTGGAATGTATGATCTTGATCCATTCAACATGATTAATGCAAAGTTTGATGCACTTACAAATGTCCTTGCTAAGAAGATGGAAGACTTGAGTATGTTGGTTAGTTCAACATCATCAGCTGGAAGTTCACAACAAGTGGCTTATGCAGAAGAAACTACCAGCTGTGGAGTAGATTATGGAGAACAAGCAGCATATGTTGGCAATTATGGAAACAAGCAAATGGGGAATCCTTACTCTCAAACTTACAATCCAAATTGGAGGAATCATCCCAACTTTTCATGGGGAAATCAGCAAAATCAAGTTCAAAATCAAAATTTTCAACCACATCAGCAATAAGGAGTTCCATATCAGCAAAATAGGCAACCACTGCCTAATTTTCAGCAGAAAAATATGAACCCTCCACCAAAACAGCAAGAACGAAATTCCACCACTGAAGCTTTATTGCAACAGATTCTTGCTAACCAAAATAAGCATGATGAGGAGATGAGAGAGATGAAAGCAAGGCTGGAACAGATGCAAACACATAACAGAATGCTGGAAAACCAGATTGCACAACAAGCATCTTCCTCAAGTGCTAAATCTTTTGGAAAACTGCCAAGTCAACCAGAAAACCCAAGAGAGCAATGTCAAGCTATTACTTTAAGAAGTGGGAAAGTTGTAAATAATGATGGGAGTGAAAAACACGAGAAGAGTGAAAATGATGAGAAGAGAGAAAATGAGAAAAATACTGATGAGAGTGAAAAACAAGAGAGTGCAGAAAAATGTAAAAAGGAAATTGAAGAGAAGGAAGAGAAATATATACCTCCTGAACCCTACAAGCCACAGCTTCCCTTTCCACAAAGATTTCACAAAGCCAAGCTTGATAGGCAATTTGGGAAGTTCTTAGAGGTTTTGAAGAAACTTTACATAAATGTGCCTTTTGTTGATGCTCTTTCACAAATGCCCTCTTATGCAAAATTCTTGAAAGAAATTCTCTCAAACAAGAGGAAACTTGAAGATGATGAAACTGTAGCTTTGACAGAAGAATGTAGTGCTATCCTCCAAAGGAAACTTCCCCCAAAGCTCAAGGATCCAGGGAGTTTTTCAATTCCATGCCACATAGGGGAATCATGTTCTACAAAAGCTTTATGTGATTTAGGGGCTAATGTTAGCCTTATGCCCCTTTCCATTTATGAGAAGCTCAATATGGGAGATCTAAAGCCAACCCACATTTCTCTTCAGTTAGCTGACAGGTCAATTAAGTATCCTGAAGGGATTTTGGAGAATGTGCCTCTGAAGGTTGGGAAATTCTACATACCTGTTGACTTTGTCATCTTGGACATGGAGGAAGATTTTAATATTCCAATTATCTTGGGAAGGCCTTTCCTGGCTATAGTAGGAGCATTGATTGATGTGAAAGGAGAAAAGCTGACTCTTAGGGTTGGTGAAGAGCAATTGGTTTTCAATATTAATAACACTATGAAAAAGCATCATTCTGAAGCTGATACTTGCTTGAGAGTTGATATTATTGATGAGCTGGTTGAAGAACACTTCAGAAAGAAATATCCAGAAGATCCACTTGAAAATTGTTTGGTTCATGGAGGAGGCATAGACTATGACAACCCTCATGTAGCTGCAAATGCTCAACACTTAGAGGGAAGTCCACCATTCATTTCTGCTCCAGTTTTTCAACTCACACAAAAGGAAAAAGCAGAAACTAAGCAACCATCATTCAAGGAAGAAGATGCACCTAAGGTAGAGCTCAGGTATGAATTTCTTGGCACTAATAACACTTATCCAGTAATTGTAAATGCAAACTTGAGTACCTTAGAGGCTGATAAGTTGTTAAGAGTGTTGAGACAATTTAGGAAAGTCTTAGGATACACCATAGATGACATTAAGGGAATAAGCCCACACTTTTGCATGCATAGAATCATTTTGGAAGAAAATTGTAAACCATCTATTGAACATCAGAGGAGGTTGAACCCAAATATGAAAGAAGTTGTTAAAAAGGAAATTTTGAAGTTGCTTGATGCAGGGATCATTTACCCTATCTCAGACAGTACTTGGGTGAGCCCAGTACATATTGTCCCAAAAAAGGGTGGAATGACAGTGGTCAAAAATGAAAATAATGAATTAATTCTCACCAGAACAGTGACTAGTTGGCGAATGTGCATAGATTACAGAAAATTAAATGTTGCCACTAGAAAAGATCATTTTCCACTTCCCTTCATTGATCAGATGTTAGAAAGACTGGCTAGGCATTCTTACTTCTGCTATTTAGATGGATATTCAGGTTTTTTTCAAATCCCTATCCATCCAAATGATCAAGAGAAAACCACTTTTACTTGTCCATATGGAACCTTTGCTTATAGAAGGATGCCATTTGGGTTGTGTAATGCACCAGCCACTTTTCAAAGGTGCATGATGGCAATTTTCTCAGATTTCATTAAAGACATAATGGAGGTTTTTATGGACGATTTTTCTGTTTATGGATCTTCATTTGATATATGCTTAGCTAACCTTTCTAAAGTTTTGCAGCGATGTGCAGATACTGACCTTGTGTTAAACTGGGAAAAGTGTCATTTCATGGTTCAGGAAGGGATAGTGCTTGGACATTTGGTGTCTAACAGAGGAATAGAGGTTGATAAAGCCAAGGTTGAAGTGATAGAGAAGATGGCTCCTCCTACCAATGTCAAAGGAATTCGAAGTTTCCTAGGACACGCCGGGTTCTACAGACGCTTTATCAAGGATTTTTCTAAAATAGCTAAACCTTTGTCTAATTTGTTAAGTAATGACATACCATTTGTATTTGACCAAGAGTGTTTGGATGCCTTTTGTAGGTTGAAGCAAGCTCTTGTCACTGCACCAATCATGCAACCACCTGATTGGAGCCTACCTTTTGAAATTATGTGTGATGCTAGCAACTATGCAATTGGGGCTGTTCTTGGTCAAAGAAAGGACAAAAAGGCTTATGCTATTTATTATGCTAGTAGAACACTGGATGAGGCTCAAACAAATTATGCAACAACTGAAAAGGAATTTTTAGCAATTGTCTTTGCATTGGAAAAATTCAGACCTTACATTATTGACTCAAAGGTGGTTATATTTTCAGATCATGCAGCCATCAGGTATTTGCTCCGTAAAAAGGAGGCTAAGCCTAGGCTAATTAGGTAGATTCTGATGTTACAAGAGTTTGATTTGGAGATTAGAGATAAGAAGGGAGCTGAAAATGTAGTTGCTGATAATCTTAGTAGGTTGAAATTGGATGGTGAAGAATTGGATGAAATCCCTATTGATGAGTTTTTCTTGGATGAACAACTTTTCTCTCTTGTTGCTAAACTACCTTGGTATGCAGACTTTGTGAATTATCTATCTTGTGGAGTTTTACCTCTAGGTATGACATGGTAACAAAAGAAAAAGTTTTTGCATGAAGTGAAATTTTATAGATGGGATGATCCTTTACTCTTTAGGAGATGTTGTGATGATCCTTTACTCTTTAGGAGATGTTGTGATGGTTTAATAAGGAGGTGTATTCCTGAAGAGGAGATACAGAGTATTATGCATCATTGCCATGCTTCTGATTATGGAGGACATTTTGGAATCTCTAAAACAGCTAGTAAAATTTTGCAAGCTGGTTTCTTTTGGCCAAATCTTTTTAAGGATGTGAGGAAATTTGTGTTGGATTGTGATAAATGTCAAAGGAGTGGAAATTTGTCAAAAAGAGATCAAATGCCCCTAAATAATATTCTTGAAGTGGAATTATTTGATGTTTGGGGAATAGATTTTATGGGGCCATTCCCTCCTTCATATGGTAATAGATACATCTTAGTTGGAGTTGACTATGTGTCAAAGTGGGTGGAAGCTATTGCAACTCCAACTAATGATGCTAGAGTGGTAGTGAAATTCTTGAAGAAATTTGTCTTGAGCAGATTTGGAGCTCCTAGGGCTATAATTAGTGATGGGGGTTCCCATTTTTGTAATAAGCAATTTGAGAGCTTAATGAGGAAGTATGGTGTAGTGCACAAGATAGCTACCCCATACCACCCTCAAACTTCAGGACAAGTTGAAATTTCTAACAGAGAGCTCACGCATATTTTGGAGAAAACAGTGAACAATTCTCGGAAAGATTGGTCTATCAAACTAGATGATGCTTTATGGGCATATAGGACTGCCTACAAAACCCCTATAGGAACTACTCCCTTTAGGTTGGTGTATGGTAAGTCTTGTCATTTACCTGTGGAGCTAGAACATAGAGCATATTGGGCCATTCAAACCTTGAATTTTGATCTTAAGCAAGCTGGTGAGAAAAGGTTGTTACAACTTAATGAGCTTGAGGAATTGAGGATGGATGCTTATGAAAGTGCCCGTATTTACAAAGAAAGAACTAAAGTTTGGCATGATAAGCATCTGAGGAAAAAGGAATTCAAAGAAGGTGATTTAGTTTTGTTGTTCAACTCAAGATTGAAATTGTTCCCTGGAAAACTTAAGTCAAGGTGGACTGGTCCATATAGAGTTTCTAAGGTTTTCCCTTATGGAGCAATAGAAATTTGGAGTGAAAAATCTGGGAATTTTAAGGTCAATGGGCATAGATTGAAACATTACATAACTGGAGACCCAATAATAGGAGCAAGCTGTTACAAGCTCTCCAATCCCTAACTTCTTTTCAGTGAAATTCATGAAGAGTCCAGCTAAGGACTATAAATTAGCCCTCTTGGGAGGCATCCCAAGTCCTTTTATTTTGCTTTTGCTAATTTACTTTCATTTTCGTTGATTTAGTTTTTATCTTAAATCTCCCTAAATTCAATTTTGACATTGTTAAATCTTGTCCCTTGTAGATGTAATTCCATGAAGAAAGGCTGATGAACTGTTGGGGAAGTAATTCTTAACTTGAAAATTTTGTCCTTCAAAAGAACTGATTGGTTTTTGCTGCATAACCTTTGCAGGAGCTGCAATCTGGTTTATGCAGAGGAAAAGTACATTCTACAGCAAAAAGGGTGTCTGCAGCAAATGGCTTGTGTTTTTGGTGAGGTTGGGTGTGTAACTTTTTAATACTTGTGCTTATAATGTTAATATGGTGGTAAGTGAGTCATTTTTGCAGTTTTGAGCTTCTTTGGGTTGTAAAATTCAAGGTAGAAATGCTGCATTTTCTTGGCAAAACTTGGAGAGTTCATTTCTCATTTGTAGTTAGATGCAACTTTATGCAGATTTATTTGAGTTTTAATGTGCTAAATGTTGATTTGCAAAATTTGAGTTAAAATGGCATAGTTCTCAAAAGTCTTTTATGTAGGATCAATGTCTACAAGCTTGTGTGATGCCTTTTTGATACACTTTGTATATATTGATGTGTTTTTGGTGAAAATTCTCATGGTTTATGCTTCACAAAATTATATTTCCTCATTCTAGGGTATTTTTCACACTTGCAATTCATGTTCTATTGCATTCTTGATCTTGTTAAATTGTGCATAAGTAACTGCATAGCTTATGCAATCCTGCATAACCACAATTCTTGCCATTTTTCACCTTTATTGCAAGTGCATAGGCAGAGTGCATAGCTTATGCAACTCTGCATAGCCTAATTTTGTCAAATTTCACATCTTTAGAAACTTGCATAAGCAGAGTGCATGACCTATGCACATTTGCATAACCTCAAATTCTTCATTTTCTCTCTCTGCCGAAGTTTGCATAAGCAGAGTGCATAGCTTATGCACTTCTGCATGACCAGAAACCCAGAAAAACCAAACCTGCTGAGGGGTGCATAAGCAGAGTGCATAGCTTATGCACATCTGCATGACCACCAACCCAAATTCCAAAAATTGCCGAAGAGTGCATGAGCAGAGTGCATGACCTATGCACTTCTGCATGACCCGATTTTCTGAAAAACCAATTCTGCCGAGAGATGCATAAGGGGAGTGCATGACTTATGCACTCCCGCATGACTTCACTCCTCAAAATTTCAAAGTCACCGAAACATGCATAAGGAAAGTGCATGACTTATGCACAACTGCATGACCACCAACCCAGGATTTCAATACCTGCCGAACAGTGCATAAGTACAGTGCATGACCTATGCACTTGTGCATAAGCCATTTCTATGAAGTTTAAATCATTCTGAAACATGTATAAAAGAGTGCACAGGTTATGCATAAATCATTTTTTCACTTATGCAGTCTCTTACAAACCCGATTCAAATTCATTTTCGGCAAACAAAATTCCCACCTCCACTTCCCGACTCTTCTCCCCACGACCGTCCTTCAACCTCCATTCCTTCCGGCATTCTCACCGTCTCTCTCCCGTCTTCTCCACTAGCACTTTCATCACGTAAACCCTAAATTTCCCCCTACATTTTCATTTCCGCCCTTATCTCTCCATCCTCTCCATCGGCAATGGAGTCTCCTTCCCATTCTCGTCCAGCTTCTCCTCTCCAGATTTCACCATTATCATCGATACCCCCTAATCCCAATTCTCCTCCACAAGCGACACCCCCACCACCTCCCCCAACCACATACAAACGTAAAATCCGGTCCAAATCTGTGCGACCCATGTCCTCTGCACCCCCTCTGTCCAAACTCAAAGACCCACCCACCCCATTGTCGGAACCGCCACCCAAAAAGCCAAAAGCTCCAGCCTCTACACCCTCTTCCACCAAAAAGACAACTTCGGCAGCCTCACATGTATCAAAGCTACCCTGGCCTCTTCCTGATACAATTCAAAAAGCAGCTTTTAAGCGACTCAAGGATAGGAGGGTCCAACCCACTAGGTATATATCTGCCGATTCTCTACAATCCCTTGGTTTATTTGACAATGTAGTTGCATATCTTGATGGGATGAATTGGATGGAATTTGTGCATAAACAGGAGATAGTTTATCCAACTCTAGTTTTGGAGTTTATTTCTTCATTTTCTGCTACCCTTAAATTGCATGATGTAGACCATAAACCAATTATGAAATTTAGATGCTTGGGGCAAAATAGAGAGCTGTCATTGGACCAATTTCATAGCATTTTTGGTTTTGCAATTGATGGGTTATTTAGAGTACCACATACTGGAGTAGAGGTAGCCAACAAGGGCATTTGGAATGCTGCCCAATTTTGGAGAATCATCACAAACCAACCTCAAACTTTCTCTGCTGGAAGATCAAAAACATCCCAAATACTTGACCCTGCACTTAGGTTTATTCATAGGCTGATTGCTAGCACAATATTGGGCAGAGGGACTAGTTCTGGTGCTGTAGGAAAGTCTGAACTCTTTATGTTATGGTGTGCATTTCACAAGGTTAAGGTTTCTCCTGGTTATTTCTTTTGTGAGCATGTGCTGCATATTGCCACCAAATCCATAGGTGACATTGTTTTGGGTGGCCTCATCACTGTCATAGCCAAGCATTTTGGTTTTAATCCTACAGAGCACTCAATACCAGCACTTGTGGACACTTTATATTTTGATACTGCACACTTAACCAAAACAGGGTTCAATTTGTCATATTTTGATACTGCCCACCCTGCAGTAGAAACTGAGCCTATTGCACAACCAGAAACCCAACCTTTCACATCAGTCCCACAACACCCTACTACACCTACCCCACCCCCTCAGCCTGATCAGGACACCCCAGCAGCCTCTGCTCAGCCCATTCCTCCTACAGCTGAACCTACCTCATCCACAGCCCCTCTGCATTCAACACTAAAGCCTTATTCACTTACCTTGACAGGCTTAGTGATGATATCTACTTTGTGGATAGGAAGCTTGACACTGGTCTTGATACACTCAAGGATCGTCATGATCACCTATTTGACCTTGTCATGGAAACCAGGGACAAGCAGAAAGAATTGAAGGAAATGGTGAAGCAACTCATGATCTTTTTGGGCATGCCACCCCCACCTCCATCACCTCCTCCAGCACCATCATTTTGATGGCCAAAGTGACCACCATTATAGCAACATCCTTGGACAAAGGCAAAACAATAGACATAGATTAGCTTCTGTTTTACTTTTGTTCAATCTTGTAGGACCTTTTCTTTGTAAATATGTTCAAACATTTATAATTTGTTTCAAATTATGTTTGTTTGTTTTGAATTAGTTTGTTTTAAATTCTGTTTTTTCTTGAAGTTTTATTGAATTGCTATTACATTAGTCTTCTTTAATTTTCATTGCACTTATTGCCCTTTTGTGCATATTTGCCCATACTCTGTATATATTTCCATACTTCTACTGCTGGTTGTACATTTCCCTTGCCAATTCCCATGCAGCAGCTTTTGTATACACTGCACAGGTTGTATTTCCCTTATGCAACTGTCCTGCATAGCCTATGCAACATATATTGCCTCTTATGCAGCACCGCACGGCTTATGCACCTTACTTATGCACATGCTCTGGACAGCACTTAACTCTGCATAACCTGTGCAGTTTCTTATGCATCCCTTTATCTTGAATTCTCATCTGCTACATACCAGGTAACTCTTTCTTTTTGCTCTTAATCTTTACAATTCCTGGTAATTACCATTTGCTTTGACTTTTGATAACACATTGCATGAGACATTGAGGACAATGTCCAATTTTGAGTTTGGGGGTGCACATTCTGATTTTTGCTTTATTTTTGCTTCATTTTTCACATTTTGAGTATAGGAACATCTCATCCCATTTCATTTTCATATATTGTAAATATTTTACATATATTTCCACACATACATATACATAACACATTTACACACACATTATACATCATTTAGAAATTGTACACATTGCATACAAATAGACTCCCTCCATTTAGTTAATGCATTACTCATTTTAGGAATCATGCATCATGCATTAAATTCTTTTGCCAAATCCCTTGAGTATTGAAAAGTTGCCTATGAGAGTGATTTGACTTACCTTTAGTTGGGTTTGTGGATTGAAAGTTTCCTAAGAGGTGCAAAGTTTTGAAGTGTTATCCCTTGCCTATATCTTCTTAGCCAAAAAGCCACCCAACTAGTCATTTGGAGATGGAAGTGTTTAGAGGGAGTTATTGGATATAAGGTAGTCAAATGATGTCTCACCAATCCTAGAACAAATTTTCTAAACCTTTCAAGGCGAAATACCAGCTTATACTTGAAAAGAGAAATGATTAGGCATTCTTTGATTTAAACCCTCTCATTTTAAACCTTTGGCCTTTTTCCTAATTAAAATTAACCCTTGCAAACCCCTTTGAACCTTTTTATTCCTAATTTTTCTTGAAACCCTTATTGCTACCTAGCCAATGAACCAAACACTCCAACCCTTTTCATGAGAATAATATTGAATATTAGGTACACTTTCTAAAAATAATAGAAATAAAAATAAAAAAAAGAAGAAAAAATATACAATAAAAGGGAGAAGAAGTGCTTGTCATCTTGTAAAAGTGCTAGTATATGTGCTTTTCACTATTGCCATTCAAAATGAAAGAAATCCACCCAAAGTATTAAAAGAAATGAGTTTGGGGGTGGCAAATTTTAGGGACAATCATCAAAAGAAAATACAAAATGCAAGTTTAAAAATCAAATGTCCCTCATTTTTATGTGTTTTGTAAACTATGCTAGCACTTGACAATTCTCATTGTGTATTTCTCTCCTCCACTTATATATAAAAAAAGAAGAGAAAAAGAAAAAAATGTAATAAAATAAAAAGGTGTACCTTATGTTGTCAAAATTGAAAATATTCTCATGCTTTGAACCCTTTTTACCCATTTTTCTTCTTAGCCTCATTTTGAACCCCATGGCCCCATTACATCCCTAAAAAGACCTTTGATCTCTTGATAGTACTTGCTACATTAGTGGAGATGGGAGTAGGGAATTTGCCTATGGGATTGGAAAACTATTCATCTATTCATTCAATTCTATCATTCCATGTTGAGATACTTTGGTTATCAATTGTCCTAGAATTCTTTTTGAGCATGACTATCTCTTTTGATTTGTTGGTTTGGGGATTTTGAATGATAATTGACTTGATGGCTAAGCGGTGAAAGCTTGGATAAGCATTAGATTCTTTGCATTTTGAAGGATGGGTATATGGATTGTTGGTATGGCTAAAGGTGTGTTTAGTTACTTTAGTAGGTAATTTTCATAGCTCTTTGGATAAGGCACCCCTAAAAATTTTTTGCATTTCATTTTAAAGTTTGCTTGAGGACAAGCAAAAGCTTGAGTTTGGGGGTATTTGATGCATACATTTTGCATAGTCATTTAGGTCTAATTTTATAACCATTTTTAATTGATTATTAGTCATTTTTAGCTAATTTCATTAGTTAATTAGTTAGTTTTTCATAGTTGTCAATTTTGCATTAATTTGTAATTTTTACTTTGTTTTGTAGGAAAAATGGTGTTTTTGAAGGACTGAAGAGAATTTTGCCATTGAGGAGTGTCTTCTACAGCCAAAGATGTCAAAAACAAGTTTTCAAGCTGAAATATGCATTGATCAAATTGTGCATAACTTGTCGCATAAGCTATGCAGATCTGCATAAGGAGAAAAAAATCACTGTTCCAGAACCAACCGAAATGTGCATAAGGAGATTGCATAGCTTATGCACATTCTCGCCTCCCTTATGCACCTTCACGGAATTGTGCATAACCTATGCACCAAGTCATGCAGTTTCGCATAAGTGACTCAGAACCGATCAGCGCATAAGGGGTGCATAACTTATGCAGTCCACTTATGCAGTCCCATAAAGAGTTCATTAATGAGCTGGCAGGAGATTCCCTAAAATAATTCCTCCTAGAACATACCATTTTAGGGCTCCATTTCAGAAAAATGCTATATAGTCTCATTTTCCCATTTTTAGAGGGAGACAAGGAGCAGAAAAGAAAAGGAGGGGCTGAGCAGAATTTGAGGAGTCACTTTCACCTTCCACACCATTTTCAACCAAGATTTGCAGATTTCTTTCTTTCCTTACATTTTCCTATAATTCTAGTGTTTAATCTCTTATTCCTTAGCTTAGATTAAAGCTTTATTTCCATTTAAACTCAATATATCTTGTAAGCATTATGGATAGTGAGTAGTTTACTTTTGATTCTGGAGTAAGGGTTGTAATATTTGAGATATTTTGTGGATTTTGATTGGGTAATCGATATTTTGTGGTCTTAATGAGTTTTATTCATTTCTTGTATGCTTAATGACATGCTTAGTGTAGGATCCCATTAAGTGATGTTCTTAATCCACGGTTGAAGCACCGAAAGGAGAAGGCCTTGTGATAGATAATCAAGAAATTGGACTTAATTAACTTAGACCTAGAAATAGGCTAAGGATTAAGAGGATTCACAGATTAATTAAAGAACTTAATGGGTCTTAATTAATTCTAACTCCACGAAAGTAGGATTAGTTTGATTAAGGCACTCTTTGTCTCACTCGAAAGGGAATTCAAAGGATTTAAGAATTAATCTCCTTAAAACCCATAAGTTTCATAAGATTGGATAACCAATTTAAAATCCCAAAATAGCTCGAATATGAAATCCCGAACTCCGGAATCGCCTATTTACCATTGTTAATTTCTAATCGAATTTAATCACTTGCCATTTTAAATATTGCCATATTTGAACTTGCTTATTTCAATTTGATGCAATTTTAGTTTAATTAATACATTGTTGAATAGAATATTAATTTTACATATTTAGATTTCAAACTCCATTACCCATCAATTCAATACTTTAATTTCAAAAATATTTCAATTTACTCAATATTTTATATCAAAAATTCAATCATTAACACAACTCTTCGTGGGATCGATATCTTTTCTATACTACTTGTACGAACCGTGCACTTGCGGTAGGGACGCATCAGTTACTTGAACAGTAAAATTTATTAAAATAAGTTAAGAATATTAACAATTAAAAATATTAAAAATTAAATAAATGAGTAAGAAAACTTAAAATAAATTAGATTAGTTATTTAGCAGAAAGAATTGAAATGAACTGGACTGATGTTAAAAATTTATCTATTATAAAATGACTCTGAGAGCCTTAGTTATTATAAAATAATCAAAGATAACCTAGAAAGTATTGAATTAAATGATTAATAATCAAAAATAACCTAGAAAGTATTGAATTAAATGATTCAAAAAATTAGTAATAGAATTATAATTTAAATAAATGTTACAATGAACTATATTTTATTTCCATCTGTATTTTATATATTATTTTCTTTCTTATATTATTGCACCACTAAGCAGAAATGCTTAGCGCGATGGATTTGTTTCCTTCGCACTGGTACTGAAGCTAAAACTCAGTGGACATTTGACTGAAATTTTTGGAGTCCAGATCTACAGAAGTATCAGAAGTGTATAAGGTTGTCACCTCCTCAGCAATACATATAGATAGGGCCCATATAAGTCATACTATGTATTTTATATTTTATAATTAGTTATTATGTTGAAATGTAAATTATAGAATTGTAATTAATTTGTATATCATGTAATTTATGAATTTATGTAATTAGTTTATACATTGTGTAATTAATGAAGATTTGAAAATTTTGATATATGAATTGAGCATGGAATGAGTTGTAAGAGTTGAATGTGAAATGATTATGATGAGCATAGATGATATTTTTATTTTAAAATATTATTAAAAATTTCAAACAGGTGAATAATGAAATATGCTAACTGGATATAAAATAGGGGAAACTCCATCAGTTTCTCTTATGAATTTAATTTATATTAAAATATAACGAGAACAAAACTATTAAAGGAATAAAGTAAGATAAGATAGGGTATTCTGGCACCGACTGTGACATGCCTTACTCGGCTACACTGTAGACGGGTGAGGAGTGCTACAATTCAATTTATTACAGAAACTTTGGGGATATTTCAGAATAGTCATAGAGTATGTGGAAATTACACTTAAACTAACTTGATGAGCATTTCCCTTCTTGCCTGAGACAATAGCTTTTGTTTCCAAGATTGAGTTTTTGCCTTCACTCTTTCTTTGATAAAATTCAAAGCTTACACTTTTGATCTTCCCCAAAATAATGGCAATCCAAGACACTTGTCCTCAGCACTCATCTACTTTAGGTTCATCATAGCTAGATTAAACTGAGACTTAGTATGCTTTCTACAACAAATACAAGATTTGTGATAATTGATTCTTTGCCCTGTTGCCTCAGAAAAGCTAGAAAGAATATTGAGGATTGCCCGAACTTCTCTACAGGTAGCTCTTTCGAATAAGATTGTCATTTGCAAATAAAACATTAGTAAAAGTAAGAATATCTAGAAAGCTTCATGTCTTTAATGCTATATATTTGCTATTTTACACGAATAGTCTAGCCCACTTTGTTAATATTATTATATTTATTAACTAATATCTACTTTTTTTTGAAATGTTGGAATTGTGAAGTTTAAATCTCCACGCCATGTACTATGAGTTAGATGCCCAAATACTATAATACTAATAATACATATCTATCGATGAGATTTAGCTTGGTGATATTAGAGTTGTCTCCAATGCTGTGAAGTCTCAAACTCAAATACAAGTGGAAGCCATTTATAGCATAATACTAATACTACTTTGCTTTGTCTTGGCTTGTCTTAGTTTCTTTACCTTCCTTGCAGAATTTTCATAATCATATGAAATATGTCAAGGAATCAGCAATGACCATACAATTTTCAAACTCTCTATTTTTAACTAGATATCTGCTGGCTCCAATGATCATATATAAGAAAAAAGAAACAGAATTTGAAAGGAAAATTATTCCAAAATCAAGGGCCTTTTAAGTGTACAAGAAAGTAAAGTAAAGGTTGAATTTGGTAACCAAAAAATAGCAAAACTGAAATTGGGTTTGTCCACTCCTTTATATTATACATGTATTGATTGCAGGACCATTTGTTTCATGAAATATCCAGTCATCTTTGGAGTGGTCCTTGGTTGATGTTGCTAGGATGAGGCTTTTCTCTAGAATTTTTCATACTACATAATGGCTGTTGATAGTGGGCATTGATGTGCTTAGTTTTGATGCTAGTTTATGCCAGGGACTTTATTTATTTGTTTATGCTGATTGGGTTTTCTTTATGCATTGGTTTTGAGCTATTGTTGCAACGTTATTTTCATTTTTGTAGCTGAACTCTATTTGATCTTGGCTGTATTTCCTTTTTTAAGGTTTTTGCACTTAGCATGCTAAGTTTTAGGTTTGAGTGTATGGGGTTGGTCGATTGACCAGGGTGTAATTGAACTTGTCTATGCTAAGTTTTCCTAATTTATATTAATAAATTGTTGCTAAAAATAAGAGTTGTTATGTGTTAAATTAAGTTTGGCTTAAAGTTCAATTACACCCCTGTATTTATTGAAAAAGTTTAATTTAATTCTTTTTTATTTTTTTCACAAGTTAACTCAGAAATTTCAATTTAAGCTCAATTTAACTTAAAAATTAATAAAATGAAAAAATTGAGCTTCTTAATTTTTAGGTTTAAATAAAGAAATCAAGAAATTAGGCTCTAAAATTAAGAAATTGAACTTCTTAATTTTTAATTCAAATCAAGCAATCAACAAATTTAGCCCATCAATTTTAATTTTTGGGTTAAACTAAGTTAAAATTGAAATTTCTGAGTTATTTTGGACAAAAAATTAAAAATATGCTAAATTGAACTTCTTCAATAAGTACAAAGGTTAAATTGAACATTTTACCAATTAAGTTTGATGTCAAATACAAAGATCAAATTAATTTTTTATCCATTTTAAATTAAACAAAGGCGAAATGCAATACATACAACCTAAAACATTAAGAACAAAACAATATTTAGCATTTGATCAACCATGATTACTTATTAAAGATTGTTTTACCCTCAAAAACTTTTCCGAAACATCAAAATTTCTACATTTTTCTTTTTTACTTCACCTAAAAGGAATAAGAATTTCCATAGCCAATAGTTGGTGAATGTGAGCACCTTTCATTAGTGAAATAGTTTTTAATGTCAAGAGACACCACAAGATGGGTCAACAGAGAGAGAGGTTCCTAATAATTAGAGGCAGCCACAGTGGAGGAGGAAATTGCTTCTATGGTGGTGGGGATGTATGATTGATAGTGTAATTAATGTAGAAGATACAAGAGAAGAGTAAAGAAAACTAATAACTAAGAATGTAGGAAGTAATAACCTTTTGACACCATATGTGATTTAATCGGTTTCATTTGAAACTTGAAAGATCTCACAGCCAAAGCGATGATTTTAATGGCATCATTGTTACCTTTTGACACCATTTAAGTGTGCCTTTCCAGCGTCTATAAATTTCTAACAAAAACAGAATTACAACAAACTATAAAAGTCTATCCGTTCATACGAGAACGACGAATCCCTAAGGTAGACCCGGCTGAACGTCTTGAAGCAGTATAAATCTTCCAATCCTCCTTCAGCGGCCTCAACGGCTCCACCTCGTCCTTCTTCTTCTCCTCCTCCTTCTCTGCCATCATCGGCGGCTTCGCTATCTTTGGCTCCTCTTTCTTCTCCTCTTTCTTTGGCTCTCTCCTGGGGGGTCTGGGAGTTACGAGATCAAAAAGGAAAGCTAATACAGTTGCAGTCGTTGATGCGGATGAGAAAATTACTTGCATTATTTCTTTGAACTGAAACCCAAAAAAAGAAAGGAAAAATCTATAGTGTACGAGTCCCTTAATATGTTACAGGAACTTCAATAGGCATCTGTAATTGAATACTCACCCAGGAGGATCTAGAAAGAGGAAGATCTTGACCAGAAAATAAATCATAATTATTGAAGTATTTATTCATAGAGAGACCCATAAAGAGAGAAATGCCTAGAATGAACTTTGACCTGAACCTATCCAATTCGCAGTAATAGAGATCTTCAAGCCCTGTTGAAACTGTTAATTAACCCAACAAATCTGTCTCAGTTCAGTAATTATACATAAAAATAAGATAAAAACATAATGTGATAGGAAAGTATAAAGCATGGGCATCTAGACTTGTTCCCCAGTACAGTGTGGCAAATTACTGTCATGATTTAGTTGAAATCTGAAAAAATATTTGAAATTCTTGTGCAAATTTAATAGTAAATAATTTTTCTAAAAAAAAATAAAATTTAGCAATTAGACCCATATAAATTGAAGTTTAGCAGTAATCATTATGAAAATAATTATGATTTAAGGATTTATAATGCATGATATTAAGGGTTCAAAGATTAATTATTCTTATTTCCTTTAAATGTTTCCAAAATATATAAAAAAAAATGAAATAAAAGCTTAATTTACTTAATTACTCATTAAAAATGAAATTCAACTGCAATCTTGGCTAAAACGCGGAAAGGGGTACATACCCACATAAGGGAAGAAGACGATATGCAGAGATGCCACAATTGACAAAGGTACAGAAGCGAGAATAGCTGTGAGTTTTCCTGTTAAAGATGTTATCTCATCTAATTAGATCAAACAGTACTGTATGAACAAATTAAAATATATAACAGTATAAAACAGAGATAGCTAATGATAATATACAAGATATGTACTTTGGTGGGAAATACTACACCTAGTGTGGAAAAGAGAAGCAAGAAAATTGCTGATACGAAAGCGATCCTCAGGCTGCCAACCCTTGTTAATCCCACTAATCCAGAATGGTCACTGCAGCGACCATCAAAATTATATTCAATCACCTAATTAATTAATATTCAAGTTAAGATAAGAGCATTAGAATAGAAAATCCTCTTGCAAAAGCTACGGGTTTAATTATACCATAGTCGTAAGACTAGACCGATCTTGATGAATTAAACCAATTTTAATCAAAACAAATAAGCGATCAATTGATTTATTTTTAAATCCGTTCTATAAAGAATTAGAATTGATCGGTGCAAATTGTTTAGATAAATTAGATCAATTCGTTCTGATTATTTTATTGCATGACCTGACATCTTCATAAAAAAAAAAATTGGCCTATTAATTAAAAAAAAATCAAATCGTGTTTTCCCAAATTTATTCAACTCTTTAAATTTTAATAGAATCAGTAAAAATTGAATAAAATTTCAATAATTTTTAAAAATTTTGCCCAAATTAAAAGAACTTTGTAAAATTATCAAAATACGATGTGATTTAAATCTTTTTTTTTAGTTGATAGGCCAAAAATTTTTAGAGTCCTTACAAGAAAGAGATTAATTTCAGTCATTGTCCATTAATTTTATAACAATATTTTCTATAGACATTAATTTGTATATATCTTAAAATCTTTCAAATTTTAATTTAATGCATATTTAAATCACTCCAATAAAAATTTTTCATTATCAAATTGAAGTGTCAGTAAAATAAAGTCTCTCTCCTCCATATAAATAAATAAATAAATAACCTTGTTTAAATATATATATATATATACATAATATACTCTTATTTTATATATTATAACCTTTAAAATAATATCTACCACTATGTAAATTAAATAATTTAGAATGACAAAATAATATCTATCAATAACACATCTTTTCCTTATGACTTATTCTCTATTATTAAAAAATCCATTAATACCCCATAGTCATATTAAAAAAAAAATGTCAAAATACAAAGATAAATAGATGAGGGTGAAAAAATGGGCTTCGTGAGTGAAAAGAATGATGATATGAAGCTGAGGGTGAAAATTGGAGTTTTTTGAGAGAAAAAAAAATAAAATATGAAAATATGGATAGTTTTATAAAAATGTGCGGTAAATTTTGTGAAATTTATTTGATAATTTCACCTATTTTTATGAAATTTTTAATAATAATGTTCAATTCTACAGGATTAAAAATTATTTTTTGTAAATTGTAAATATAAAATTTTAAATTTAAAAATAATTTTCACAAAATTTTATAAAATACAATTATCCTAAACAGTCCTTTAGGAAGAAAAAAAATAAAAATAAAAAGATCACTTGGTACCTGTAAGCCAATAGCATAACGGAGTAGATCAGGCGAAATAGGTAGTGCACTCCTATACTTTCTCTTTGCCATCGACGAATATTTTTTATCATCAGATTTTTTAGTAGTCTGCAAAAACATAAAGTCTTATCAACAAAATGAGAAAAAACAAGCAAAACCAAACTGTTCCAAATAGAAAAGGTGTGGTAAATAAATTAAACTAATTACGAAACATCCATATTGCAATCCTAATATTTTCTTTTGACTTAATTATTATAATTTTTTTCTATTATTTATAATCTTTTTTTTTTTAATATATAAAGGTAACTCTCTACGCTCATTTTACAATTCATTCTCCATTTCAACAATATCTTCTCAAAAGATTAAATCTGAGTTTTTCTTTTAAAAGTGCAGTAGATCTTACTACTGCACCTAATATGTTAGTGGCTTTTTAACATTTTTTATAATTCATAAATGGATTCATTCAATATATTTTCTTTCTTTAGTGTTTGAAACTTGAATATTTATTGCATGACTATCAATGAGCTACACAAATTAATAGGGAGAAAAATTAACAAAAATAGACAGCAATGGTGTAATAGGTTAAAATAAAATTGGTTAGGTGCTGGCATGGTGCACGGATATTAATATTTATTTTTAAAAAAATATTGTAAATTAATTTTATGTTAATAAAATAATTAATACAATATAATAATTTTGTTATAAATACAATATCTTAGGTTATATATACATTTTTTGAATTTGCAATAGTAGATTAAGCATTATAGTTTCTATGATAATGGTTGAAATAAAACATTAATAAAAAAGATAATTTGTTATTTTAAAAAAGGTCAAGTGTGGGCGATAATATTTACTTGCTTGTATAATAGTATATTTTTCAATAAAATTATTTAATAATTTAGTTTTATAATTGATTATGACTTTTTGGTTTTATTATATAAAATATATGTGTGCGCGAATTAAATTTTATATGATAATAATTAAAAAATAAGCTTAAAAAATAAAAATTATATATTGATAAATTATTGTATTTAAAAAACATAAATAAAATAATTATAAAAAAATAGAGAAACATATAGAACGGAAATAAAAGATAAATTGACACTTAATTAAATAAATAAAGTATTTTTAAAGGACATGTAATTCACTGTCACTATAACAAATATTAGAGTTAACAGTGAAAAATTTTACAGCAACATTAATTTTGCTGCTATAAAGTTAACATATAACAGCAATATAAAAAATTATTGTTAATAGTAAATAAAAAAATATGATATAATTATTATTTAATATTATTATCATTGATAAATTTTTTACAGCAATAATTATTGCAACAAAAAAAATTTTTTTTTTTAGCAATCATAATTTTATTGTATAATATCTACAATCACAATTTTTTTATAGCAACATGTAATAATTTATATATTACTGTTAAAAGTATAAAATTTACTGCCATAAATTTATGGCAGCAATATAAAAATTATTGCATATTACTACTAAAAAATTATAATTGCTAAAAAAAAAATTATTAACAGCAATAATTATTGATGTCAAAAGTTTATCAACGATAACAATAATAAACAACAATTATTGTCATATCTTTTTTTATGTATCATTAGCATTAATTGTTACTATATGTTAACTTTATAACAACAAAATTAATATCGCTACAAAATTTTTTATTGTTAGTTTAAACATTTATTGTAGTGTATTTTTAAAAAACTTATAGATATATCATATAGATATCATGAGTGTAATAAAAAATTTTCAATTTTTTTTAGAGTAAATCATTAAAACTGAAAGAAAAATATTTAGTTACAAACAAATAGCAAGTATGAGCATGATGATAATGGATGAAAGCATAATAGTTCTGACAAGTCACCTGTATGGCAATTGGACCATTGAGTTTTGGGGGTTTTGCACGAAATTCTCTAAAATTGACATGGAGCAAGCAATTTCATGGCTTGGTCACTCTAAAATTTGGAATATGGGGGATCTAAGCATCATGCCATATGAGAGTATTATTCCCATCTCCAATATTAGAGTGAAATCCCTCCTTCAACACATCCCTACTAGCAAGAAGAGTTTACCATATCCAAGATCCTTTATGATGAGAAGTAGCCTGCCAAAATGATGTATGTGGGAAATACTGACCTTTCAAAATTCTAGCCCATAGACTTATCGGATTCAAGATAAGCCTCCAACATTGGTTGGCTAAATCAGCCAAAACTAAAGAGATTGAAATCTCTAAAACCCATACCCCCTTGATACTTTGGGTAGGAAGTTCTACTCCAACTAATCTAATGCATCTTCTTTTCCTTATCTCTCCTTCCCCACCAAAAGTTAGACACTAACCTATTCATGTAACGCCCTCACTTTAGATAGTCTGTACATTCTACTGTTCCGGTGACCAATGTCTGTCCGAACAGCTAGAATGTTTGGAACTATATTTAGACTAGAGTGAAAAGTCATAAATAACTCAAATAATGGTAAGATAAATCAAGGAAAAAATTTTAAAAATAAAATACAATAAAGTTAAATTAGCCAGTGCCCTAGCGATGGGTGACCAAATGGGAAGTTACTGTCTTTATAGCTAGTAGCCCTAAACCCAACGAAAATTCCATGAAATAATTTCTGGGATGCCAGAGAAGAGTTACAGCACCCTAGGAAGCATTAGAATGCCAAGAAAAGGTTAAAAGAATTTTTAAGATCGGTATAGACAGTTTTGGCTCTTTACGCCAAACAGAGGGCATTTTGATCATTTCAACTTGAGAGATGATTTTTGACCAACTTGTTCAATTAAGTGAGTGAAGATTTTGTTCAAAAATATGAACAAATATTTATGGAAAATTAATTAAAAAAATAAACAAAAAAGAGAAGAAAGAAAATAAAAAGAAAAGAAAAATAAATTCTAATTATGATGTCATAATTCACTAATTATAATTTCTATCCAATGGGCATTAGACAACTACTTAAGGAAGAAGTCAAAAATGATTAAAAGAAAAGAAAAATGCATCTTCTTCTTCATTCACCCCTTGGCCGAAACCCATAGAGAGAGAGAGAACTCCATTAAGGCTCTTCCTTCTCACTAAAATTCCCTTATAAACAACTCTTAAAATCACTTGCTCCTTTCACTAAAGCTTATCCTTGTCCCTTGAACAATCTCTAGGCAGCAAGAAGGAGAAGAAAACAAGAAGTTATCAAGCCTTAGGAATTGGCTAGTTCAAGGTTAGTGCTAATTCTTCCATAAATCCTTGAGTTTACTTTTGTGTAGACTATGAATTGAGTGTTAGTTTGGAAGAAAGAAAACAAATTATGTATGTATAAAAAACCCTCAATTTCGGCGGCCTAGGGTACTTTAGGGTTTCAATGATTCAAGTGAATTATTGTCACACCTTGTCCCTCTGTAAGGCATAACATGATCCCATAGAATACCTAATGAACTACCGAACTTCACTTACCGATAACTTACTAAGTATACTACAAGGGATTTTAAAACTATTTACTTACCTTTTAGAAGTGGTGAGCATTTTTTGGTGGGAATTAAAAATATTTTGTTGAAAATTAAAAGCTAGTTAAAATTTTAGTCCATTTTTATTTTTTCGTAAATTTTGAAAAAATTTCGACAGAATGCCGGCAGTATTTGCAAAAACTAAAAATTTTTTTTACCTTTAGAAAAACACTTCCAATAATGCACTTCACCAAATCTCAACCACCAAATCATTCAATCAATACAATCCATTCAATCTCCACAATTCATAACATTTTCAAAACAGTTAAATACATTCATTTCCATTGCATTCAAAATATTTGATTACATTCACAAGTTAGTTCACAGACATAAAAAGCTAAAAGACTATATTATTACATATGACTGTATAACTGCTCAGTTATAAAAGTACATATGACTACAAAATTATTTGTATCAACTAATTACAAGGGTATAGTTAAATACCCTTACAAAAGTATCTGAGTAGTCCCCAAAATCAGTAGCTCACTCTGCTGCTTTTTCCTTGCCTCTATCTGCGATAGCAAAAGAAGCTATCGCTGAGTATGAAAATACTCAGTGGTGCATAATAAAATATAAAATGCATAATATAAAACATTTGTTATCAATTCACAGTTCAAATATTTCACAATCACATTTCATAATTTTTCAAAACTTATTATGACACAATTTTGGCCAAACAATTTAATAAACACAATGTTGCCAATCCATACACAACTTAAGCCATGACACAAAATTTTCGATCAATGCCGTGTTGTACACCATGACAAAACGATCTATAACCTCACTAATCGAAATCAATGAGGGAGGTGGCTAGCTAGGTAATGAGTACTCATCCGATCTCGACCTCAACTGGTAAGCCAGAGAGGGAGGAAAATAAATGGTCTCAACCCCATAAATGGAGGAGGAATAATGTGGTACTGTCATGCTAAGTGTGAACACAAAATCAATTTAAAACAATTTACTCAAATAATTTGTGAGAAATCTGATCAATTCCAAAAGTCATATTTGCAATCATAAAATGGCAACACAATTCAGAATTAATGTCGACACCATATTTTGGCCGATCACGGAAGTCAATGAACTTTGAAAATCGATCCCCAACCGACATTCTTCGGTTGCAAGTGACTCGATCAGGAAATAAACTGATCCCGCATCTAGTCGAATGCTTTCCGATCTCTCGACAAAGGAGATCACACTAATATCAGGTCTCCATGCCATCCAATCTCATTTCCGATCTCTCGTCAAAGGAGATCAAACCAATATCAGGTCTCCATGCCATCCAGTCTTATTTCCGATCTCTCCTTGTAAATATTGTGGAAAATCGTTTAATAAAGTTAAGGTTTCAGTCCGACTTAATGGTGTTTCCGATCTTAAGTATTCAAATCAAGTTTCCAATTTTAATGATCTAAAGTTCTATTCGGTGTTTGGTCTCGGCTTAGGCCGATCTCATGGTTACAATGTTTTTCCGACCTCTTATACTTATATTAATAATCGCGTTTAAGTTTGATGTCCTAATATGTTCAAACAATCAAGCACTCATACAATTTGGATACTTTCCGATCTCATCAAGAAATTGAACAAAAGGGATTTCATTTCATCTCAAAATAAAAGTATAAGTCATTCGGCTGGAGGATCACCCCCAACCTGTTCTACATTAACATTTCGCTCATCCTCTCTCTCTCTCTCTCTCTCTCTCTCTCTCTCTCTCTCTCTCTCAGTTTCCTCCTCGCTCCCCTGTTTGTCTCTGGGAGCAAGATCCACCATCCAGGAGAAGTCTTCCCTAGGATAACGCCTCTTGAGCTCGGCCAGAAGATCGCTGTGTGCATTCACATAAGCACCAGCTTCCCTCATCACAACCTCTTCTTCCTTCGCTTTGAGCTCCTCAGTAAGGCGGGTGACGTCGGCGGTTCGGAGCGACCGAGCTTCCCCAAGTTTACAAGCTTGTTCGGCCAGCTTATCCTTATAGGATTTCATCCGAACTTCGATTTTAGCAATGTAGTCTTGGGCGGATGAAAGTTGGGCTCAGGCGGAAGCCGCGTCCTGGACCGCTTTCAGAATCTCCTGCCTCAGAAGATGAGATTATGTGCTGATTCACCAGGCTCTCTACTCTCAAACTCATCATCTAAGCCAGGAGATCGTCAATGCTACCTGAGGTCAGCCTGTTCTGGTCCTCCTGGAGGTATATGGTAGCACCCAGAACTTTGGCCAAGCCCGGATTCTCCCAAACGGATCGGTTCTTCTCCAGAGAATGAATGAGGACTTGGGCACCACGAGAAAGGGTCCTCACGGTAGGTTGGGAAGACCCCCCTTCTGCACTCAAAGTAACAAGTGGAGGTGGTGGCTCTTCTTGTCGAGGGGGAGAAGGAGCTATCTCTACTTCTGGGACCGGTTGTCTCAAAGGTCGGGACGAGTCTCCCGGTACTTCTCCTGAATCCCGCCTTAGCGTTTGTGATGCCACGACGATTTTCATTTCTCGTACCTTCCGGGAGACTTCTCTTTTCAGCTTGCGGCTCTCCTTTGCGCCTTCGCCTCCAACCATTTCTGCATAGAAAAATAGTTAGTGAGATTACCTAAATCAAAAGACTAAAGATTTAGGTTATACCGGTCCCGGGTCCGAGGTCAGAAAGATGTAGTTCATAGTCTTCAATGGCGTCATCCGCATTAGCCACCATCTCAGTTCGGCCATAACAGTGTATAAGCACGAATACTTGTGAGTGGCCGCTTGATCCTTCAATTCCATTACCATGGCACCCTCGTCCCTACTCAGGGCGACCTTCTTTGGAATTAATGAGCCCAGATATTGCCAGCTACGTGGGAAACCTTCAAAACCATTCGGAATCTTGCTCCTCAACATAAAGAAGTGAGTCTTCCAATTCTTCAGTGAAGAGGGGAGATCGATAAAAAGCCCACAATGCGATTTAGCTTGGAAGAACCAATACTCGCCGTCCTTTCGACGAGTAAGTCTATGCAGCTCGGCAAAAACCTTCTCTGTATGCTCGAGCTTCTTGGCTCGACATAAGCCTCTAAAAGCCATCGGAATTCGCCATGAGTTCGGATGTACTTGGGCTATACATACGTGGTGGAACTTCAGAACGTCCTTGAAGAAGTTGTCAAGAGAAAATCGGAGCCCGGCTTTTAATTGCTCTTCATATATCATGATCACATCATTTTCTTCAAAGAAGTGATCGGCTCGGAGATTGCCATGGCATCTGATAAGCTCATACGAGTCGGTTCGAAGGTTCTATTCTTGACTAATGAGTTGCAGATCGGTTTCTTGGAGGACTGACGGCAACTCATCCATAGGAAGATTTTCCCTCCCAGAGGAAGGTGTCCGTCTTGATTGTGCCGCTTGACCGTGGGCTGAAGCAGAGGTCGTAGGAGGCTCAGGTCGCCGACTTGGCCTGACCACCTCAACTTCGTCCGGCGTCCAAGAAATATGGACGAAAGGGGGGCTCGCCGCTCTCTGACCCTCGGCGCCGCTCATTTTCAAAGAAATAAAAGAAGTTTAACTAAGAGAAGGATTAAAACCCTTATCGGAATGTGATCGGTGCTGGAAAAACTTGAAGAAACGAGAGAATTTTGAAGTTGCTAGCAAAGTGCTGAAAGTGACATAAGAGAGCAACTGACTGACCCTCCCCCTATTTATACCCGTCTGAGCATTTAATGCTCACGAAGTCCCAAGCGGCGCTTCGGTTAGCGGAATTGACCCGTTTTCTTGACACGTCGTGGGAAAGTTCCAAAAACACAATAATAAAATTGAATAAAATGAGATCGGCTAGCTGGGGTTATTAGATTGTGTGAATTTTCAGAATCGCAGATCGGCTAATGATGATTTAGTTAGAGATCAGATCAGATATGCACATCATAGATCGAAAAATAACCAATGCAATAATTAAATAATAACCTTCAAATAAAATTTCATTTCATTTCCAAAAGGTCAGATTACATCATTTGGGCATTCTCAAGAGATCGGATTACATCATTAAGAGAACCTTTAAAGGTCAGATTATATCATTTGGGCGATCTCTAAAGATCAGCTCTACATCCTACCTAGTAAGGACCTATGTCAAAGCCTAGTCTTGTGGCTGAATCAAAAGATGCGTTTGATCAGAAAGCCAGCCACAGACATTGGATAGATGTGTAGCTCAGATGGAGTGACTATGACTCTCATAATGGTGAGTGGAGTCATCGTCGATGTCATTTACCAGAACCGAGCTGCAGTCGAGACGCCCGATGTGCTGAGGAGCCAAATGAAATTCAAGAGGCGGTCATCGATATTAAGATTGAAATTAGCAGTACTCTTGCTCGAGATCGGCACACCAATTATACTAGTAGACTGATTCGAGATCGGAATGATCGTCGTTTTTTATCCTGATCGGTAAATTAGTCCGGTTCCTTCACTGTCATCAGATATTGTTCTCGTGTTTCTTCGATAGTAGGGGTCGTAAATTTTCAGTCGAGGAGCAAAGAAAATAGTCAGAAAAAAAAATAAAAAACAGTCATCATAATCAGAATTGTCACCAGAGAAGCTAGAACAGGAGAAATGGAGAAATGGAAGGAGGAGAAATGAAGTGTGGAGGAGTTTTCTTGCTGGTACATATATATAGGGCCTGAGCATTTATTGCATACAGAAACCGAAGCGGATGCATCGGTAACTGAAGAATTAATTGCTTTGACTAAGGCAGATCAGATAAAGAGGAAGGTTCTGGAATGGGAGAGATTGGGAAGTGATGAGGGGCCCGATATGAGACAGATCGGAAAAGAAGAGGGTCATAATAAAGAGATCGGAAGGAATAGAGATCGAAAAGCACGAAGAGGACGAGATGACTCTCAATAACTCTCTACATAATTAGGGCCAAGGTAGTTAAAGCGTTGCAGGCATGATCAAATCTTCACCACACGCCCCATTTGCAGAATCACCCACATTGCTGACAGACGCAAAAACAATTATGGTAGTTCTATACATCTCAATCTCCACCATTGATCATACTTGTAAGGATGAACCCGGAGCCCTTGGATCAAAAGGCAGACGACAGGTCCGGCGCCTTTTATTCCCAGCCTTTGGATCTGTCCTGACAGGCAAGACCCTGAGCCGTTGGATTAAGAAGAGAAAGGACAGATATTCTGAATAGGATCCCAGCCGTCCGTTTTGATTCCCTTTAATTTTCAGACGTCGAATTATGTCCTTTTAAATCCAAACCTTTCGTCTCCCCAAGGGGAGATCTTGACCCTTCGTTAGTAATACCCGTTCCCTATAAATACCTGCATGCAATACTGTAGAGGGGACGGGCAAAAAAAAGGGTGGTGGTGATTATAGTTGAAAGGCTCTGAAATCTAATTCAGTCTTGCTACTTTGCCATTCTGAGCTTGCATAAAATTGAGAAAATTTAGAAACTAGTTTTCTTGAGTATCTCCATTGATAGAGTTTTCGAACCCTGAAATCCTTTATTTTCAATCTTTTCATCACTCTGCTATACCATTTCCGTTCAGTCTCGTCTTCATCACCCCAACATCAACATATTATTCTCTCAGCTTGATCTCATTCTGACCCGGTTTCCGTCGCTTCGGCTCAACTACATTTTAACCTGGTTCTCGCAATCTCGAAGTAAGCATTGGTCCCTATACCACCAGCTTTCAATTCTATAATATTTGTGATCTCTTGAGTCAGTTTGATAGCCTCAACCTCACACAGGTAAGTGTCTAGACTGTCACTTTACCAAACGCTCTCGTTTTACTTTCTCTGCTTTTATTTTTGAACTCTTCATTAAGTTCAGTTATACTAAAGACCCCCACATAGATCCTTCAGGCCGATAGTTATTCTCTTGAGTTTACTTTTCCTATTCAATAGTTCACGTTATTTATTTGTTCTTAGTTTTTATTTCCTTCGAATATAGGTGTTTCGGTTGCGGGTAACTTGTAGGTAATTTAATAAAATATTGGTAGCAGTATCCCAACGTGAAAGCTTCTTTTGAATAAATAAAAATAATCAAAGAATGAATAGGGAATCAGAGGAAAAGTTATGAGGTCGGGCTACTAAGCGAGTCTAGGAAATAGCATAATAGAGCGGGAATCGAGATAAGATTGGACCTCGGACTAATAGCCAAAAGAGATCGGATATAGCTAGCCAAAGAGTTCGAACAAGATAGTCATATACGAGATCGATGAAAAGTTCGGTCTTATATCACGAACACTTTAAGAGGTCGGGGGAGGGTCCTTACCCGATCCTCATTCAAATTAAAACTCGAAGATCGGAAGAGAGTTCTTATCCTATCCTCCTTTAAAATTTTGAATTAAACACTTTAAGAGGTCGGGGGAGAGTCCTTACCCGATCCTCATTCAAAAAAAACACGGAGATCGGAGGAGAGTTCTTATCCGAGATTCTCCATTTAAAATTTTGAACCAAACACTTAAAGAGGTCGGGGGAGAGTTCTTACCTAATCCTCATTCAAATAAGAAAAAAGAACGGAGATCGAAGGAGAGTTCTTATCCGAGATCCTTCATTTAAATTTTTAAACTGAACACTCTAAGAGAGTGGGAGAGAGTTCTTACCTGTTTCTCAACCAAAACCTCTATAAAATATGTGGAGATCGGAGAAGAGTTCTCATCTGAAATCTCCCGCCTAAAACTCTTAATAAAACATATCAAGAGATCGGTAGAAACTTCTTATCTGAGCTCTCTTAACGAAATCAAAATTAAAATAACACAACCCCAATATACAAGATAATTTTATTTGACACCTATTCACTAAAGGGCTATCTCACGAACTCGTGTTCCTAGCCAATCCAAAATAAGTGAAATATCAAACACTCCTTTATTATGCACAAAGGATTAACATCATCCCTATCCCAACCCTCTAATTATCTTTTTAATTTATAAAGAGCATAACATTAAATCTATTTACCCTCATTGAGGGACGAGGCGGGGTGCCTAACACCTTCCCCGCTCGTATACAGATCCCGAACCTAGAATCTCTTTTTCTCTTTTGAAGTGGTTTCCTTTTAATGGTTTTCTTTAATTTCTCTCAAAATTAAAGTGGCAACTCCTCACTTTTCCCACTTCAGTGAAGAGCTTTTGTCTAGGCGACCGCAAAATGCCTTGCGACAATTAACACAGAAGTCAAATTTTCAAGAATAAAATATTTAAACAAGAATTATTGTGTACAGACCTGATATGAGTTGCCTCTAGGTCTTGACTCAGTTCTTTGTCCCTTTCGGGTCTTTTCAGCTGAAACACACAATTGACAGTATTTCAGTACCTTATCTCACAATAAATCCAATAATTAATTCATATATATACTCAATTCTAGCCCTAATAAGCTTAAACTAACGCTCTTAAAATTTTCATTTTTGGGTTACTATTCATGGTACTATTCAAGTCAAAATATAGACTTTCTTATGCTTAATAGGTATGGGAATTCCAATTATACCCACATACCACATTTTGGGTGCCTAATTTGTTGGTTTTGATTGTTTCTTCAAATTTTAGGTCTCTTAGGTACAATTTCAAATTTTCTAGATTTGATGTCCTGTATTGTACTATTTCATTGGTCATGTTTCTATGGAAATTTAGCAAAGTGTTCTTCATAAAACTTGTTCCTTATTGTCTTAAGCTTTAATTCCCTTTTTGAATCACTCCACAGTTCATAACATTTTTAAAACAGTTAAATAAATTCATTCCCATTGCATTCAAAATATTTGATTACATTCACAAGTTAGTTCACAGATATAAAGAGCCAAAAGACCATATTATTACATATGACTGTACAACTGCTCAGTTACAAAAGTACATATGACTATAAAATTATTTACATCAACTAATTACAAGGGTATAATTAAATACCCTTACAAAAGTATCTGAGTAGTCCCCAAAATCAGCAACTCACTCTGCTGCTTTTTCCTTGCCTTTATCTGCGATAGCAAAAGAAGCTATCTTGAGTATAAAAATACTCAGTAGTGTATAATAAAATATAAAATGCATAATATAAAATATTTATTATCAATTTACAGTTCAAATATTTCACAATCACATTTCACAATTTTTCAAAACTCATTATGGCACAATTTTAGTCAAACAATTTAATAAACACAATATTGCCAATCCATACACAACTTAAGCCATGACACAAAGTTTCCAATCAATGCCTTGTTGTACACCATGACAGAGCGATCTACAACCTCACTAATCGAAATCAATGAGGGAGGTGGCTAGCTAGCTAATGAGTACTCATCTGATCTCGGCCTCAACTGGTAAGCCAGAGAGGGAGGAAAGGGAGGAAAATAAACGATCTCAACCCCATAAATGGAGGAGGAATAATGTAGTACTGTCATGCTAAGTGTGAACACAAAATCAATTCAAAACAATTTAGTCAAATAATTTGTGAGAAATCTGATCAATTCCCATAGTCATATTTGCGATCATAAAATGACAACACAATTTATAATTAACACAGAAGTTAAATTTTCAAGAATAAAATATTTAAACAAGAATTATTGTGTACAGACCTGATATGAGTCGCCTCTAAACCTTAACTCAGTTCTTTGTCTCTTCCGGGTCTTTTTTAGCTGAAACACACAATTGATAGTGTTACAGTACCTTATCTCATAAAAAATCCAATAATTAATTCATATATATACTCAATTCTAGCCCTAATAGGCTTAAACTAACGCTCTTGAAAATTTTCATTTTGGGGTTACTATTTATAGTACTATTCAAGTCAAAATATTGACTTTCCTATACTTAATAGGTATGGGAATTCCAATTATACCCACATACCACATTTTGGGTGCCTAATTTGTTGGTTTTGATTGTTTCTTCAAATTTTAGGTCTCTTATATACAATTTCAAAATTTCCAGATTTGATGTCCTATTTTGTACTATTCCATTGGTTATGTTGCTGTGGAAATTTGGCAAAGTGTTCTTCATAAAACTTGTTCCTTATTGTCTTAGCTATAATTCCCTTTTGAATCACTCCATTTGGAGTTTTGTAGCCCAGGTTATAGCCAAATGAACAAACACTGTTTATTTAGTCATTTTGGTACAGTGGCAGTGCACTACACCCGGGTTTGACCTGATTGTTCACTATGTTATGGTCATTTTCTGAGCATAATTCCTGAATGAAAAATGTGCCATTATGTGTTTGTTTTCATTCCCAATTGGCCTCACACCAATTGGGTTAGTAAATTTTTAGTTTTGGTCCTTGAAAGAGACCTAGGTCAAGCGGTCAGAATATGAACCCTAACCAATCCGAATTGAAATCTCATTCTACCAATTCACACACACCACAAATGGTCCCAATTGACTATTTCTCGACTCAATTAAGGTCAATTGCATCAATTGATCAATTCTCCAAATTTTTCCCAATTTTCAAAATGTTCAAGAACCCTAATTACACCAATTTAAAATATAGTGAAATCAAAGTATATATCCATGGTCTACATACATAATTCAACCTAAACAACCATTCAATTGCATCAATTTCATTCAATTTCTAATCTCCCATAGGCTGGCTGAATTCCATATTAATCCCCCATATTTATTTTCTTTTGATTTTTAAGTTGATTTCTAGGTTACTTGAGCTAAAAACACAAGTAATTAAACCAAAATTTTCAATTCAATTGCTTACCTTTACTTTGAACTTCAATTCTTCACTTCACTCCCTTTTTCCTTTTCTTTTCTTCTTCAAATGTCTCCTCAAGTGAAGTTAACAAGTTTTAGTGGAATAATTTGAGGGCAAAGTAGGGTTAAGTGTGAGTTTACAAGCTTGACATAAGCTTTAATAGAGGTGGAACAATGGTGGAGAGAGAGAGGAGTGGGCAGCCGATTTTGTGAGGAAGAAGTAAATAATTTTTTATTATTTTTTTGGTTATTTTATGTCTTATTATATGTTGTTTACTTGGTCAATTATGGTGGGAAAATAAAATAAATTTTTGACATCACAAATGATGTCATCCATATGATGCAATAAATCTTTTTCTTTTCTTTTTTCTATTTTCCTTAATTTTTCATTAGTTTTTTAATTTAATTCTCGATTCTGAAATTTTTCTTTCTCTGATTTTATTAGACAGTTAGGTCAGAAGTCACATCTAGGGGGTGAATTGACCAATTTGCCCCTCGCCGGTCTGATTCGGTTTGTAAGTAATTCTATATTTCTTTCATATTCCTGACCTAATTATTTGACCTACTTAAGAATTCTCTTCTGTGATTTTCTCTTTTTCACTGTGTTCACAATAGTCCTAAGGACCGTGGCATCATATTTTTCGGTTCAAAATTTGGGTTACGATGGCCTTCGTAGTCACTTCCCGGGAAGGTCACCCATCGCTGTGACTCCCGGCTCATTTAACTTTTTATGTTCTATTTTTCTTATTTATACTTGCCTATCAGGTAGTCACTATTTATTTTCATTCAAGGCTTATCTAGGTATCTTAGATGTGGTTCTAATCCCCTTAATTGTCCGGACTGACACCGATCACCGGAATATTAAAATATATCAGGCCATGCAAATAGGGGTATTACAATTATAGTGTGAATTGATGCAATTGAACATGAAATTGATGATTAGAACATTTGATTGCATGTTGTTTGAGTAAATTGAAATTTTGGAGTTAGGGTTTGGGGTAAACTTAGGGTTTTGCTCATGTGTTGGTGAATGGAAGTCCTAATGGTCAATTAGTGACCATTTGGCTATATTTGATGAGGAATTGAAGTGATTTATGCCAATGGAATTGAGGTTAGGTATGCTGTCTTAGGTGACCTACAGAGCTGGATGTGAGTCCAGCAAGTTTGGATAGCTGTAACTTGAGAGGTGTAGGTTCAATTGGTGCAAGGCCAATTGGACATGAAACTAGACACATAATGGCACAACTTTGATGAAGAAACCTTACCCAGAAAACAAACTTAGAATACCCTAAAAATTGACCAAATCCGGGTAACCAATTCTGGACCTGGTAAAAGTGACCAAATAAATAGTTTTTGTTTATTTGGCCATAACTCAGTGTAGAAATATCCAATTGACTTGAATTTTATATCAATGGAAAGCTTAGACAATTTAGAACAACCTTCATGTAGAACACAAACTCAAATTCTGGACTTAACCTAATGGAATTGTCCACCAAATTAAGGACACCAAATCTGGTAAAACCAATTCTGTCCAGAATTCTGGGTATAAGTCAATCCGGCCAACTATGGTAAAATGGTCATAACTTGAGCTACAAAACTCCAAATGGAGTGATTCAAAAAGGGAATTAAAGAAGACACAATAACGAACAACTTTCATGAAGAAAATTTTATCAAATTTTTACTGCAGCTAGGTCCAATGGAACAGTGAATTTGGACCTCAAATTTTAAAAATTTGAAATAAAACCTAGGAAGCTAGGAATTGAGTTTTGCAATCAATGCCAACAAAAATAAAATGCAAAATGTGGTATCTTACTGAACTTAAGCTTAACAAATCTATTATAAATTAAAAAGTCAACCTTTGAAGGGAAATAGTAAAGTGAATAGTAACCCCAATGATATAGGAAATGGTATACTAAATTAGAAAAACTATTAGGATGATTAATATAGATAATGTGATTAATAAATTTAAATTCTTGAAGTTGAGTGACTCCAGCATTTAAGGAAAATTTAGTTAAATTTGAAATCCATGAAATGTTCATGGATTACTTGGAATATGAATGATAATTTGTATACATAGTGTAATGAATAAATAAATATATGAATGAGACTTTAGTCCTCATTATTGGAAAAAAGATAAGGAATAATGCTTTGAGTACAATTACACATGAAAATAATTGTTATAAATTGTGATCAATATGAATGATATAATGAATGAATAAAATGATGCATGCATAATTTAGGTAGAATTGTATTTTAGACATTTACACTTCAGCTAGGAATAAAAATTGAAATGTTCTAAATTATAATTGAAACTTGTAATGAAATAATGAAATAATAAAACAAAATATATTAACATTTAATTGTATTTATGTGCCCATGTATTGCCTAGACAAGTGTGTCAGATTAGATAGATTGGCATGCCAATAGGGTATTATTTTAGCAGTACTGCGTAAGGCTTTATGTCTGTATTTATGGCTTTATACCCACACTTATGGCTTTTATGCCCGATTACTTGTTATCACGGCTTTTAGCCATACTGATCTGTTATCATGGCTTTTAGCCATACTGATTGCATACGTGGTTGACGTTCCGTATTTCACGTCCCATGGTATGATGACCCGAGACACTGCCGTGTCCAGTGCCAACGAACCGTTATCCAGTTTAGTCAACCTGTCATAAGTTACTTGGACAGTAAAATTTATTAAAATAAGTTAAGAATATTAACAATTAAAAATATTAGAAATTAAATAAATGAGTAAAAAGACTTAAAATAAATTAGATTAGTTATTTAGCAGAAAGAATTGAAATGAACTGGACTGATGTTAAAAATTTATCTATTATGAAATGACTCTGAGAGCCTTAGTTATTATGAAATAATCAAAGATAACCTAGAAAGTATTGAATTAAATGATTAATAATCAAAGATAACCTAGAAAGTATTGAATTAAACGATACAAAAGATTAGTAATAGAATTATAATTTAAATAAATGTTACAATGAACCATGTTTTATTTCCATATGTATTTTGTATATTATTTTTTTTCTTATATTATTGTACCACTAAGCAGAAATGCTTAGCGCGATGGATTTGTTTCCTTCGCGCTGGTACTGAAGCTAAAACCCAGTGGACATTTGATTGAAATTTTTGGAGTCCAGATCTACAGAAGTATCAGAAGTGTATAAGGTTGTCACCTCCTCAGCAATACATGTAGATAGGGCCCATATAAATCATATTCTATATTTTGTATTTTATAATTAGTTATTATATTGAAATGTAAATTATAAAATTGTAATTAATTTGTATATCATGTAGTTTATGAATTTATGTAATTAGTTTGTACATTGTGTAATTAATGAAGATTTGAAAATTTTGATATATGAATTGAGCATGGAATGAGTTGCAAGAGTTGAATGTGAAATGATTATGATGAGCATAGATGATATTTTTATTGTAAAATATTATTGAAAATTTCAAGCAGGTGAATAATGAAATATGCTAACTAGATATAAAATAGGGAAAACTCCGTCAGTTTCTTCTATGAATTTAATTGATATTAAAATATAACGAGAACAAAACTATTAAAGGAATAAAGTAAGATAAGATAGGATATTCTGGCACCGAGTGTGACATGCCTTACTCGGCTACACTGTAAACGGGTCAGGAGTGTTACAATTCAATTTATTACAGAAACTTTGGAGATATTTCAGAATAGTCATAGAGTATGTGGGAATTACACTTAAACTAACTTGATGAGCATTTCCCTTCTTGCCTGAGACAATAGCTTTTGTTTCCAAGATTGAGTTTTTGCCTTCACTCTTTCTTTGATAAAATTCAAAGCTTGCACTTTTGATCTTCCCCAAAATAATGGCAATCCAAGACACTTGTCCTCAGCACTCATCTACTTTAGGTTCATCATAGCTAGATTAAACTGAGACTTAGTATGCTTTCTACAACAAATACAAGATTTGTGATAATTGATTCTTTGCCCTGTTGCCTCAGAATAGCTAGAAAGAATATTGAGGATTGCCCGAACTTCGCTACAGGCAGCTCTTTCCAATAAGAGTGTCATTTGCAAATAAAACATTAGTAAAAGTAAGAATATCTAGAAAGCTTCATGTCTTTAATGCTTTATATTTGCTATTTTACACGAATAATCTAGCCCACTTTGTTAATATTATTATATTTATTAACTAATATCTACTTTGTTTTTTGAAATGTTGGAATTGTGAAGTTTAAATCTCCACGCCATGTACTATGAGTTAGATGCCCAAATACTATAATACTAATAATACATATCTATCAATGAGATTTAGCTTGGTGATATTAGAGTTGTCTCCAATGTTGTGAAGTCTCAAATTCAAATACAAGTGGAAGCCATTTATAGCATAATACTAATACGACTTTGCTTTGTCTTGGCTTGTCTTAGTTTCTTTACTTTCCTTGCAGAATTTTCATAATCATATGAAATATGTCAAGGAATCAGCAATGACCATACAATTTTCGAACTCTCTATTTTTAACTAGATATCTGCTGGCTCCAATGATCATAAATAAGAAAAAAGAAACAGAATTTGAAAGGAAAATTATTCCAAAATCAAGGGCCTTTCAAGTGTACAAGAAAGTAAAGTAAAGGTTGAATTTGGTAACCAAAAAATAGCAAAACTGAAATTGGGTTTGTCCACTCCTTTTTATTATACATGTATTGATTGCAGGACCATTTGTTTCATGAAATATCCAGTCATCTTTGGAGTGGTCCTTGGTTGATGTTGCTAGGATGAGGCTTTTCTCTAGAATTTTTGATACTACATAATGGCTGTTGATAGTGGGCATTTATGTGCTTAGTTTTGATGCTAGTTTATGCCAGGGACCTTATTTATTTGTTTATGCTGATTGGGTTTTCTTTATGCTTTGGTTTTGAGCTATTGTTGCAACGTTATTTTCATTTTTGTAGCTGAACTCTATTTGATCTTGGTTGTATTTCCTTTTGTAAGGTTTTTGCACTTAGCATGCTAAGTTTTAGGTTTGAGTGTATCGGGTTGGTCGATTGACCAGGGTGTAATTGAACTTGTCTATGCTAAGTTTTCCTAATTTATATTAATAAATTGTTGCTAAAAATAAGAGTTGTTATGTGTTAAATTAAGTTTGGCTTAAAGTTCAATTACACCCCTGTACTTATTGAAAAAGTTCAATTTAATTCTTTTTAATTTTTTTCAGAAATTTCAATTTAAGTTTAATTTAACCTAAAAATTAATAAAATGAAAAAATTGAGCCTTTTATTTTTAAGTTTAAATAAAGAAATCAAGAAATTTGACTCCAAAATTAAGAAATTAAATTTCTTGATTTTTAATTCAAATCAAGAAATCAACAAATTTAGCCCAACAATTTTAATTTTTGAGTTAAATTGAGTTAAAATTGAAATTTTTAAGTTATTTTAGATAAAAAAAAAATTAAAAATGGGCTAAATTGAACTTTTCCGATAAGTACAGAGTATAAATTGAATATTTTGCCAATGGTGTCAAATACAAAGATCAAATTAATTTTTTATCCATTTTAAATTAAACAAAGGCGAAATGCAATATATACAACCTAAAACATTAAGAACAAAACATTAAATTGTCACTCAATTTAATCTCGATAGACTTTTAAATCCACAATTCTATTTACAAGTATGAATGAGATTCCACGTTAAAAAATATTACCTTCATCTATTTTTATTGTTCATATTTAATTTTTTTTATTTAAAATTATTTATTACATTTAAAAAATTAAGAAGTATTAATTTTTTTAATTTTACTCTTTCTTTTTATTTAATATTATAATAAATATTTATATAATTTTTTAAGTGAAATAAAAAATAATTTAATTAATTATTAATATATTTTATAAAAAATAAATAATTTAATTATTTTTTTAATTATTATATAAAATTTAAATATAAAAAATAAAAATTGAGGGAGATAATAATTAACATTATATTTTGGATATTTAAAGTTTATTCCTTACACTGAAGCAGTGGAACCAAGTCCCATGCCAAAAACTGCATCAAATAAAGTTCCAATTCCCTGAAATTTCAGAGAAGTTATAATAAGTGATGCTGAATCGAGAACAGAACGTGAAAGATCTCAAAATGCCTAATGGTGAGAATTATTAAAGAAAAATTACTACCTCAGAGTCACAGTAAATAGCATTGAATAAAAATTTTTTATTTATAAGGCTATCTTAACCTCTCTTTTTGGCATGCTAGAATTCAACTTGCAGCAAAAAAATTCTAAATAGATGAGTGAATTTCATATTTAGTATATGCTGAAAATTAAAATATATATAATTTTTCTTATTTTATTTGTGGTATTTAAATTTTTCACTATCACATTTAAAAATAAAAAGTATTAACTTTTTTTTTTAATTTTACTTTTTATTTATATTAAATATAATAAATATTTATATAATTTTCTAAGTGAGATAAAGAATAATTTATTCAAGTATGTTTTTATAAAAATGAGTGTATTTGATTATTTTCTTAATTACTGTGCAAAGCCCAAATGCTATAAAACAAATGAACAGAGGTAATATTTAAATTGAATTCCACAAAATCATGTTTGAAATAAATGCAGAATTGAAAATTCAATTCATTTACATTTATTTCGTAAAATATTCTTGACATATTAATCTTATAAAATAAATAATAATTTCATAATTATATTTATTTTGCTTAATATAATTTTGTTTTTTTAAGATACATAATATACTCACATTTTATATATTATAACCTTTAAAATAATATCTACCACTATGTAAATTAAATAATTTAGAATGACAAAATAATATCTATCAATAACACATCTTTTCCTTATGACTTATTCTCTATTATTAAAAAATGCATTAATACCCCATAGTCATATTAAAAAAAAATGTCAAAATACAAAGATAAATAGATGAGGGTGAAAAAATGGGCTTCGTGAGTGAAAAGAATGATGATATGAAGATGAGGGTGAAAAATGGAGTTTTTTGAGAGAAAAAAAAAATAAAGTATGAAAATATGGATAGTTTTATAAAAATGTGCGGTAAATTTTGTGAAATTTATGTGATAATTTCACCTATTTTTATGAAATTTTTAATAATAATGTTCAATTCTACAGGATTAAAAATTATTTTTTTTTAATTCTAAATATAAAATTTTAAATTTAAAAATAATTTTCACAAAATTTTATAAAATACAATTATTCTAAACAGTCTTTTAGGAAGAAAAAAAATAAAAATAAAAAGATCACTTGGTACCTGTAAGCCAATAGCATAACGGAGTAGATCAGGCGAAATAGGTAGTGCACTCCTATACTTTCTCTTTGCCATTGACGAATATTTTTTATCACCAGATTTTTCAGTAGTCTGCAAAAACATAAAGTCTTATCAACAAAATGAGAAAAAACAAGCAAAATCAAATTGTTCCAAATAGAAAAGGTGTGGTAAATAAATTAAACTAATTACGAATTAAACATCCATATTGCAATCCTAATATTTTCTTTTGACTTAATTATTATAATTTTTTTCTATTATTTATAATCTTTTTTTTTTAATATATAAAGGTAACTCTTTACGCTCGTTTTACAATTCATTATCCCTTTCAACAATACCTTCTCAAAAGATTAAATCTGAGTTTTTCTTTTAAAAGTGCAGTAGATCTTACTACTGCACTTAATATGTTGGTGGCTTTTTAACATTTTTTATAATTCATAAATGGATTCATTCAATATATTTTCTTTGTTTAGTGTTTGAAACTTGAATATTTATTGCATGACTATCAATGAGCTAGACAAATTAATAGGGAGAAAAATTAACAAAAATAGACAGCAATGGTGTAATAGGTTAAAATAAAATTGGTTAGGTGCTGGCATGGTGCACGTATATTAATATTTATTTTTAAAAAAATATTGTAAATTAATTTTATGTTAATAAAATAATTAATACAATACAATAATTTTGTTATAAATACAATATCTTAGGTTATATATACATTTTTTGAATTTGCAATAGTAGATTAAGCATTATAGTTTCTATGATAATGGTTGAAATAAAACATTAATAAAAAAGATAATTTGTTATTTTAAAAAAGGTCAAGTGTGGGCGATAATATTTACTTGCTTGTATAATAGTATATTTTTCAATAAAATTATTTAATAATTTAGTTTTATAATTGATTATGACTTTTTGGTTTTATTATATAAAATATATGTGTGCGCAAATTAAATTTTATATGATAATAATTAAAAAATAAGCTTAAAAAATAAAAATTATATATTGATAAATTATTGTATTTAAAAAACATAAATAAAATAATTATAAAAAAAAATAGAGAAACATATAAAAGGGAAATAAAAGATTAATTGACACTTAATTAAATAAATAAAGTATTTTTAAAGGACATGTAATTCACTGTTACTATAACAAATATTAGAGTTAGAAGTGAAAAATTTTACAGCAACATTAATTTTGCTGCTATAAAGTTAACATATAACAGCAATATAAAAAATTATTGTTAATAGTCAATAAAAAAATATGACAATAATTATTATTTAATATTGTTATCATTGATAAATTTTTTACAGCAATAATTGTTGCAGCCAATAATTTTTTTTTAGCAATCATAATTTTATTGTATAATATCTACAATCACAATTTTTTTTGTAGCAACATGTAACAATTTATATATTACTGCTAAAAGTATAAAATTTACTGCCATAAATTTATGGCAGCAATATAAGAATTACTGCATATTGCTACTAAAAAATTATGATTGCTACAAAAAAAAAATTATTAACAGCAATAATTATTGCTGTCAAAAGTTTATCAATGATAACAATAATAAACAACAATTATTGCCATATCTTTTTTTATGTATCATTTGCAGTAATTGTTCATATTGCTACTATATGTTAACTTTATAAAAACAAATTTAATATGGCTACAAAATTTTTTATTGTTAGTTTAAACATTTATTGTAGTGTATTTTTAAAAAACTTATAGATATATTATATAGATATCATGAGTGTAATAAAAAATTTTCAATTTTTTTTAGAGGAAATCATTAAAACTGAAAGAAAAATATTTAGTTACAAACAAATAGCAAGTATGAGCATGATGATAATGGATAAAAGTATATAGTTCTGACAAGTCACCTGTCTGGCAATTGGACCATTGAGTTTTGGGGGTTTTGCACGAAATTCTCCCCCTAATCTTGATGAGGTGGAAAATGTTCCTATGGACTGCATTAACATTAACTCTTATCAATAAAAGGGAAAAGCCAAAGAAAAGAGAAATAGCCAAAATGGCAGGCATAAAAGAAAATCACGAAGAAAAAAAATTAGGTTAATTATAGAATATTTCAGATTTACTAAAAAATAGTAAATCTTCCATTCTTAAAATTTTTATTACCCTGTAAATTATGGATTCTAAGTCCGGAGGGTGTGCTTCAAGTGCATGAAATAATTTTTCGTATGGTGCATTCAGTAGATATGTATGTTATTTTACAATCATATGGATCCATTATCTACATAATAAAGAAGATTCATATTTTTTTCAGGACATGAAACACTAAATTATGTTCTTCAAAAATATTATAAAATCTTCTCAAAAAAATATTTATTAACCCTACAGTTCATTTTCGGAAAATCATGCAGCGAAAAAAAAACAAGAAATGTCCAATTAAGATAGTTGCCAACTGTCAATGGCTACAAGAGCAAGAAATGTCCTAACTGTAGTGTGCTTAGCAACAGGACTAAAATTCTCTTAGTAATCAAATCCAACCCTCTATGTGTACCTTTTGGCCACAACTCCAGCCTTGTACCTATCAATGGTACCATCAGATTTAAACTTCACCCTGTAAACCCATTTACAACCCTCTGATTTGGCACCTATAGGCAACTGAGTAATAGTCCAAGTCCTATTCTATTCTAAAGCATCAAGTTCATCCTTCATAGCCTGTTTCCAATGATCAAATTGAACAGCATGGTGATATGAAGTTGGCTCAAAAGTGAAAGAAAAATTAAGAATAAAAGACTTGTAATGAGGAGACAATCTATCATAGGAAATGTAATTTTTAATAGGATAAGAAGTATGACAAGATACAGAAGATGGAAGAATTTGACCTGATTTCAATTATAAATGATAGGTATGAAGATGCACTGGTAATCTAACTTGTCTAGTACACCTTCTTAAGGCAGGAACAGTAGATAAGGTTCCATTAAAGTAGGGACAAAATTAGACAAATCAGACACATTATGATCGCACATGGTATGTAGACTAGAAGTTGACCGAGAAATAAGAGGAAAGGAATTAGAAACAGATGTATTTAATAAAGGAAAAATAGAAACAGTTGGTAAAACTAAATTTGGAACAATAGAACTAGGTGGAGAGATAAGAGAAGAAGATTGTTGAGAAAGGGAAGACACTTTCATGAAAGACTACATCTCTTGAAACAAAACAAGTCTTTGAATCATGATCATACAAAAGATAACCCTTAACATCAATTGGATAACCAACAAAGAGACACTTTTTGGCTTTAACATCAAATTTACTTCTATGAGCAATGAGATTAGAGGCAAAACACAGATAACCAAAAGCTCTAAGATGAGAATATGAAGGAGTTTTGTGAAATAGAAGTTCAAAGGGTGATTTATTCTGATATTTGGCCATGGGAATTCTGTTGATAAGATATGGAGAAGTGAGTATAGCAAAACCGCAAAACATGAGAGGAAGATGAGAATGAAACAAAAAAGCTTTGGCAACATTAAGGATGTGCTGGTATTTCCTCTCAACAATACTATTGTGCTGGGGGGTATACAGACAACTTGTTTGATGCACAATGCCATTAGAGGCAAAGAATGAATGCGAAAGGAATTCAATCCCATTATCAATTCTAATCTGTTTGATGGAAGCTAGAAACTGAGGGAACATGTTTTTGAAATTGAGGAACAAGAAAAGAGACTTCATATTTTGACTTCATGAGAAAAGTCCAGACATTTTCGGTAAAGTCATCAACAATAGTCAAAAAGAAATGATTTCCATAATATCTTTTTGAGAATAAGGGCCCTATATGTCCATATGCATAAGCTCAAAAGGACCAGAAGTATTAGGAATATGTTAGGGAGAAAAAATAATCTTCTTTGTTTTGCTTTTGGACAAGTATCACATGGAAAGGAAGAATTTTTAGAGGAAAGGGAAAGCTAGGACTATAAAGTAACTAGTCTATCATTAGCAGGATGACCCAACCTGTGATGCCAGGTTTCAAAAGAAACTGTATTAGACTGAAAAGAATGACAAATACTTTGATTAATACTTTCTTGTGACAGGACAAATAACCCATCCTTGATTTTTGCTAGACCAATTGTCTCCCATGATGAAAGGGCCTGGAGAAAACAATAGTGAGACAGAATGATGAAACATACCTTTTTAGACAGAACTAACTTGCTCACTAACGATAGACTAAAGGTGAACGATGGAATAAGCAAGACATTATGAAGAGGAGAACGATGGAATAAGCAAGACATTATGAAGAGTAAGGAAAGAGTTCAGTTGTACTGTACCCATTTTAGTAACTTGTACTTTTACTCCATTAGGCAAAGACACAAAGGAATTAGACACAGGAATTGAATTAAGAAACAATGACTTGGAACAAATTATGTGATCTGTGGCACTAGTATCCACAATCCAAGGATATACAATAGATTGAGAATGAAAAAGTTTATGTGAAATTGATGAAGATGCTGTAGAAAAAATGGAAGAATTTATTCCTGCCATGTTCACTTGAGAAGAAAATGAAGTAATTTGATTGTTCAGAAGCGGCATCAACTTGTGAACTTGATCTTTAAATGGATTAGCTATCTTAGATTATGTCCTCAATATTTCTTGAAACTGAATCCGTAGTAACATCTGAGACTCGATGAATAATAGACCCGAAACCTCCCTAAAAAACTTTGATGCAATTTTCCCCAAATTGAAGCAACACGAAGGGAAACAGATCTTAGAAACCATGCTGCAAAGAGATAATTGCAACGAATCCAAGGGAGATGCTGTGAAGACTTACAAATTGTACCATCAAGAAACCCTTGATTAGATCTCCTCCTTGATAGAAAATTGGTTGAGATGAGTTCAGGTAATTACTACTACTGAGTTCCGATTTTCTGAATGATAAAGATAACAGAGTGAAGTACCATCTTCTAATAGACTTGCAGTAGCTATAAAGGACATTGCCGCCATTGATGAACGGTAAAGCCTTGAGAATAAGAAAGGAAGAAAATAACTATCTCTAGATCTAGATTTGGATCTCTAGCTCTGACAACATATTACAAAGATGTGCTAGAATGAAAATGTGCTTCTCATCGATTAGAATATCCTTCTGATGTTCATATACAAGAGGAAAAGAGGAAGAAGAAAGAGAGCTAACAAGAAAAGCACAGCTGATAGCTAAGCTAACTGATTAACAAAATTAGCTAACTAAGTTCTAAAACTAGCTAACTAATTTTAAATAACATTACAAATAGTTAACTAATAGCTCGACCGCAGCTTGTGATCTTCTTCTCTTCTTCCTTTGCTTGATAAAATGCTCAATTAATTTTTGCGTCCTAATTAACATAAAATTTTAAATTTAATTTAATCTAATCTAATTTTTATTAAACAAATTAAAGCATTAATTTTTATTCTTAATTAATTAAAAATAATTTTTGTATTTTCAATAATTTAAAATATTTGAAAGTAAATTTAAAAAAAAAAAAAATCAAAAACCCAAAAATTGGAAGCCTAAGAAAAACAAAATACAAAGTCATATTTCGTCTTCCTCTTCCTTTTCTTAATTATATTTAGTTTGAAAAATAAATGGTGAGGGAGGTGTGAGATTCGAATACCATCGTCATTAATGAGTAGTGTTAAACCTATTAATAGAGGTGAGTATTCGGTTCGAACCGAGCCAAATTAAATTATAAAAATTGGATTATGTATTTGAGAAATCAAATCGAACCGAAATAGATAAAAAATTGAATCGAATCGAATCACTTTATTTTGGTTCGGTTCGATTTAAACCGGTCGGTTTTATTTTTTATTGATTTTTAATTTATACTTGATTTTCAAGTTATTTGGTCTAATTTTGACTTTGGTTTGAACTTAATAACTATTAATCAATGAAATTAAACAATTAATATATAAAAAATTAAATATAATTCATAAATTTTTCATAAAAATAAATCAATTCAAAAATCGATTCGATTCGATTTGGTTCGATTTGAACATATAAATTACTATTTGGTTCGGTTTAACTGATTTTTTCTCTTCAAAATCGAATCAAACCGAAATAACTAAAATTTGTATAATGTAAAACCGAACCGAACTGATTAAGTTTTAAAACCGAACCGATTGAACTGAATTGACTCGGTTCGGTTCGATTTTTCAGTTTGAACCGAAATCAGCTCACCCTTACCTATTAATCCATTCTTAATAAACCTTTTATTAACATTAATTTATAAATAATATAGACTCCTATGGGAGCAATTCCAATAACTGTACACAATTTTTTTTTTAAGAAAAAAGCTATATTTTTTTTTATTTTTTTGCTTTTTTTTTCTCTCTAAATGAGTGATTTGGCAAACCATAGTATAAGATGTATATAAAATAAATTAAGGAAATACTCATAATGTATATATATCTAACCTCAATAGTGGCAACAAATGAAGCAGCCATCGTTAAAAAGATATCTCTAACTTCAAAAGTAGGATAGCCCCATTGAAATGGATTTGGTACCTTGATCCTGCATATATTAATTGTAGCAAAATGTTATTATTATGACCAGCATACAAATTTAAGGCGCATACACAAATCGCACAATCACACAGTATAAAAAGAGAAAGAGAAAGAATAGCACAGGATTTAACATAGTTCAACAGTAAGGTTTACGTCCACGGGCAATATAAGAGAAAAAAAGTTTCACTATGATGAAAAGAGTAAGATACAATCACTCATAACTCTTAAACCCTAACTCCAATATGTTTTCCGAATATTTTACAACTCTACCGGAAAGCATAGAATATTACAACATTACTCTATAGGCCCATGCCCTCCGCTACCACCACAAATCTCACTTTTTTATCCCAATCGGATAGCAGCGCGAGACTTTCCCGTCGGGTCACAATTTGAGTTTCTATAAAAAATATATTTAAATTTTAAGTCACAAAAATAATAGTTATTATTGCAAGTTTCACCAATTAATTTTATATGTCATCACATGGAATAGAGCAGTAAAATGGTCCATACTACAAATTATTTTTTTAATTTATTTAATAAAGAAATAATGTGCTGAATAATAATTGATAGACACAAATGAAAGATAGGCTTCTTCTTTTCTCACTATAAATGTGAATAATCTCAAAATAGATATTTGAATTGAACTCAAGTTCACTTCGATTTTTACAACTTAAAGATGAAGAAAGACTAATCAAGTTATCCCTTGATTGGCTACTTAAGATTACATTAAAAGATAATTTAGTAAAAATTAATTTTTTTTTTAATGTTTAATACTCTCTCCCTCTGCTTTCTCTTTGTAAAAAAAATTGATAAAGAATAATTGCCTATGCTAGTACATGCTGCTTTAACTAATTGAAATCTTGTTGATAGTCAAAGTTTGGCAAGCCAAATTCATGGTTGCAGCTTCAAATTTTAGGGAAACAAAGTAGCTAGGTTTAAACTACCTTGTTTCACTTTTAACACCGACTATATATTTATACAAAGTAAAAAATTATTATATGAAGAGAACAATTTTATGTGTAATTCAACATGTAAAGTGAGAAGATAAAGCAAGAATGAAAATCAAGTTGTAGTTGGTAAATTTGATCTCACCAAGGTGCAGCAGGGATGAGCCCTGAACGATCAGTGCGACAATTATTTTGTTTCTCTTGAGATGCATTATTATATGAACCAGCCACGGTCAAAATTTCTGCAAAGGTCCATGCAATTGCAATCGAGATCGTGATCACAACTGATCGAAAAAGCATAGGTCTTTTTGTTTTCCAAATATAGGGAAGGAACTGCATTAATAATATGAATTTCTATATGAAAAGTAACCCAAAATATTACATTGTGCATATAAATTTAAAAATTTTGAAAATTCATGTTTTGGATTCAAGTATATTTTATTTTTTTTCTTCGGTGTAATCTGAATAGAATATCATGGGATGGCCTAACGATCCAATTTAGTTAGCGATTTATGCTAAATTTTTTCTAGTCTTATAATTAATCAAATTTTTACTTATAAAAAAATACTTTGACAATTTACCTGAATAATATAATTTGCCTAAACAAATTGTAAAAAGAAAAAAAAAAATCTGATTCTTACATATTACAGGATAGATCCAACTACAAGAGAACTTGGAAAATAAGTAATTAATAAACCATGTAACTTACCTGGGTTGAGAAAATCACAATAGCCACTGCTGGGAGTCCAATTTCAATACATTTTGCCAACTACAAGCATCAATCCAATTGAAGAAATATCACATCACGTATAATTTCAAATTAATGGAACAAACTGCAACATTAACATGCAATTGGATGGAATATTATATTCCAGCTAACAAAACATAACTTTAATTTTTATAAAGAAAATTTTATTTTATTAATGATTATCATTGAATGAATGGATAAATTTTAATTTAATAATAGAAAATAAATTAAATTAAAAATAAAATAACTATGGAAGGAACCTACAAATTATGTCTATTTTATAAAAAAACCAATTGAATAAAGCATAGGCCTTGCCTGCGGGAATCCACGGGCATAAAGCCCAAGTCCAGTGAGAGTCACAAGAGGAATAGAAGAGAGAATGGTAAGCTTGCTGGCATCATAAGAAATCCAAATTAAAGCTCTTAATTAAAAAAAAATCCCAAATTCCACTAAAATTTATTTGATATATTGAATAAATTACAAAATATTCCACCTTGCGAAAATCCCCCCTAGACCAGAGAAACCAACGATGATTTGAAGGACCCAACAATACTTGCTCCTTGCATACGTCTCATTGATCTTTTAAACATCTAATGTGGAGGACCACCCACAAAAAATAAATACAAACGCCATGTGAGCACAACAATATACATTAATTAAACCATATGCACCGCTTCTTAATAACCTAATTGACGTTAGATTTTTTTTTTTTAATATATTTATTATCAAAGTGGAAAATTTTGAATTCAAGTCTATTTCCTTTTGATAAGGGATCCTATGTGCACGATTCTTTCTGTTGCAGGGAAAAACAATACTATGTGCCACAAATTAAATAAAAGTGGACATACATCTCTCGGCCTAAAAATTTAAAGTCAAGTGAGGACTTTAATTAGACAGATATTCTATAGGTTAAAATGTGTCAAATAGGTAACTACAAAAAAAAAAAAAAAAAGGGATTTTTAGCACCGAATTCAACGATCTAACATATGTTAGTGGCAATCATAATCTTTCACTAATTTAAAGTTAATTTTAAAATTTAATGATAAATTTTAATATGCTATTAAACACTTTGTCAATAAAAGTATTAACAATGAATTTATGGGATCCGTTGTTATGATGAATTATTATTATTATTATTATTATTATTATTATTATTATTATCTTAAAAAAAACTTCATATATAAATTTTATCAATTTAATATTCATATCAAATTCAAGTGAGTTGGATCAAATTTTCAAGTTGGGATGATCAAGTTGACTAAAAGGATAAAACATTATTAATTTAGTATAAATCTAAACAAATTATGCATCATTTCGAATTAAACATACTTAAATTGGATAAAAAAAATGCCATCTCTATGTACGTGATATAGATAGATAGCATTGACAAAATAGGCAACTAACCTGACGAGGAGTCAGTGTCGCACTAAATTTATTATTAGTTGATATAGCAATGGAGATGGCTGGGATGATGAAAGCTTCGGATATTTGCATCACCACCGGAAGTTGAGAACCCAACAAAATCTGCGAGAACGTGTTTATCGCTGCTGTAAAGAGCGAACTTTGGATTGCTTCAGCTTTCTCAACCTGATTTGCAATAGAAAAAGATATCAATTTTCAGTAATTCAATGCTTTCCCATAAAAAATTACGTGCATGATAATATTGTTTACATTGCCACCACCCATCACCGCCGCAAGCGTTGAGGGAATGATCATAGCAGTCCAGACGATCACTATGCTAAACTGCAATCCCATGAGATAAAGAGATGGATCTCCTGCAATCAAATGAACGGTTGAGATCCGTATTATTGTAAGTGAGAGTGAACATGTAGTGAATGATTTCTTAATTAAAAGATATTATTTTTCATCATTTTTCTTTAAAAATATTTTTCTTTTTTTTCTTTTAGTAAAAATAATGTAAATATTTTTTTAAAATAAAAATAAATAAATATTTTATGTTTGTCAACATTCAAATAAATAATTTTTAATAGTTGATATATTTTTTTTTAGTATTACTCATTGATATATTTATATAAAGCTGATATGTATATTTTATTTTCCTTCACCAATTAATTACAATTATTGTCCATATTAATAGATGTGGATAATTACATATTATTATCAACAATTGATAATAAGATGAGATCACATCCACTTAGCAATTAAACTAATACCTAAGATTATGCATCCCTATTTAATAACGTGATTAACAAATCCACCAAATGTGTTTTTTTTTTCCTTTAAAATACAAATTGTTGTTCATAAATACATCAATTTTAGTATTGGCATTCATTGTGTATAGAAATTAATAATCAGGTGATTAAAAAAAATATACACAGAAAATTTTTTTTATTAAGAATGAGAGAGAAAATTTACTCCAATCTGGATTATCTCCGATGGGAATGTCAACTTCAGTTAGACGGGGCATCGCCTGAGCCTGTCTTTTTCGATATTGCTCTGCAAGACCTGCATCTATCTGGCTTCTTGTTCTGGACGGTCGTCGTGGTGGTCGCCGTCCTTGCTGTGGTCGTGTTGGTGGTGGTGGCGGAGGTTTCAATGATTGTTGTTGTTGTGGAGGTGGAGAAGGAGGTGGAGGAGGCGGTGGAGGAGGAGGTGGAGGAGGCGGTGGAGGTGGAGGTGGAGGTGGCGATTCATAAACGTAAGTAGAAGAGCTGGGGATGCCGTAGTTGGATGTAAACCAATTATTTTGGCAATTAGGGCATTGAGAAGGAGAAGAAGCGAAAGAGAAGTAGTTAAGTGTTGGACTATACTGGCAATAAGGGCAGTTTGGGATGCAGGTATCGATGCCTTCCATTTTTGTGTTCTTGATCACTGTATCGTACGGGCGACTTTTAGATGAAGTAGGAGAAGAGACCAAAAGATGAAATGCGGAATTTTGAGGGAGTCAAGCAGAAAAATAAATAAATAAATAATAAAAAATGGAAAAAAAAAATATGTAAAGAATGTACACGTCTCAGTCTCTATTAGGTGGACTAATAAGAAAAATTAAATTCAAAATTTTATATAGTGATCTAAAAATTATTTAAAAAAAACAGATCTAAAAATTAAATTTAAAAGTTTAAAATTAATTTATTACTAAAAGATATTATTAAAAATTATTTCAAAAAATAAGATGTCATTAAAAATAAAATTAATGGTTTTTAATAAATTTAATAAATCAATTAATGAAAGTTTTAAAAAAATTAAGTTAGTTTAATAAATTTTTTTATATATACTTATTAAATATGGAAATTTATATATGTGGACACACATTTAAGGGAATGTTTGCAACTTTGCATAATATTTTTTCACTTCATTCAATAAAAAAATTCCAACACGGTGGATTTTAAAATAATTAAATATTAATTTTATAAATTAATTAGTAAAAAATTTCTTTATATAAATAGAATTTAAAATAATATTTAAATTGATATATCGAAAGTATAATATAGAGAGTATTTATAAAATTATTCAAATAGACTAATTTTTAAAATATGTGCATTATCAAATATTCTGCAAACTTTCTTCTTCTTCTTCTAATAAGGCTGCTGGGGTGGGGACATGGTGGTTGGCTGCGTGAAAAATGAAGTCGAAAAGTATTGAACATTGGCAAATTCTAAAATAGAATACACTTTATTTACATATTAAATAATAAGTCCACTTTAAACTCTTTATTTGGTCTATTCAAATATATTTATTTTATTGTGAAAGGATTGTCTGTCGTACAAAGTTGCATACAATTAAATAGTGTCATGTTATAGTGTTACGAAAAATTGCAACTTTGCTTCACTTACTTTCTATTTTTTTTTAATTAATTTTCAGTACTTAATTTGTGCAGTTTTTATAATTATTTTCCATTATGACATTCATCTTTAATAACTCATTTACTTCTTATATTTTTTCATTTAATTTTTATAATTATTATAATAATATTCATTTTAGTGACTCACTGTATTTAATAAAATATAATATAATATAATATAATCGATCAATCATGTAATTATAAAATAAAAATACATATAATTGATATAATGTAGGTATTTTTATTTCAATATTTACTTTATTTATGATAAAAATAATGACACAAAACGATAATGATAAAGTGCTAATAGTGATAGCATGATTATAATTATAATTAGAAAATTTTAAAAAATAATGGCGGTGGCCACAATAATAGAGATGGGTAAACGGCGACAGTGATAGGTAGTAATAGTTACCAAATGGGAATAGTGATAGTAGTTATAGCTGAGAGAAGTGCTAATGTGCTTAAGCTTAGTTTGGAGAAGAATCCCACTCAACAGGAAATTTGAAATAGTTTATAAAGGGCTAAGTCTGAGCTCTGAACTATGGATTTGACTCTAATTTGTAAGTTAATTAAGATTATTAAACTTGGGTAATTACAATTTGCATTAGAATCACTCTAAATTAAAAAATTATGTAAAATTAGTTAATAAACCTATAATAAGGGATAGGCATCAAGAAAGAAGATAAAACGGCTGACGCCAATTGTAAACCACAGTACTCAAAGCCAAATCCTGACTTGCACAAGCCCAATTGTAAGAATAGGCAGCGACGAGTGAACTCCCAAGCTAGAGAGAAGTTAGCTTAATTTGAGAAAAGGATCCCACATTGATTAGCTAAGAATTTAAAATGGTTTCTAAGAGCGCTTATGCCTAGCTGCCAAAATTATTTTTCTGAGAAAATAAATCATTTTAGATGTTATTAATCAAACAGTTTAAAAAAATATTTTATTATTTTAATATTTTTATTATTAAATCTTATAAAATTTAATTTTAAATTATTTTTTAATATTTTTTTATTAATATATTTAAAAAAATATTTTTTTAATAACAATTTTAATAGCAATATCAAACAAACTCTAAATTATATTTAGTTAATATTTTTAAAAATAGCGATACAAGTTAAAAAAAAATACAATAATTAAAATTTTCGAAAATTGAGTATATTGCAATGAAATGCAATAATGCAAGTGTTTTTCTTTGGACTCGGTTTTGTGTGATTTTGGACTTGGGGCCCCAGAATGCTCTGGCCTTTTAGAGCTACTTCCAATAACAAACTCATCCCCCTCACCCTCTAGTACTTTTTCTGATTCAGCCCACAATCACTTAGCCCTTGTCCCTTTTAGTTCCTCAAAGCAGGTTCATCCTTCATCTTCTAATCACAATGGCCACATCAAAATATCACGCCTCCTTAAGCAGAGGCCACGGAATAAACTTGTTGCTGATTTGCTTGGTATGTCACTAAAATTATCTCGACGAGGGAAGAAAAAGAAATTTTGCTAAAAAAAGAAGCAAAGTTCTTCGGCCATCTGATAGTGATATTAGCAGGATGAATGCTGCTCATAGAAGATCGTTACGCTTGGATAGTTCTGCCAAACATATCTTGGACCCAAAATAAGAGGCGTGGGAACAATATCTGTGGGGAAGAAATTGGGTTTATTCATTAAGCAAATTCAAGAAGATATGAATCTCTTCCAAGGCATCAATCAGTAGTTTGTTTTCTTTCCATTGTAGTCTTGGTTTTGGTTATCTCACAGGTACTACACTATTTCTAGTTTTGATCTCTTCTGGTAGTTTTCCTTTATTCTAGGGAGTTTTTTGGAGCAGCCTATTCTTTCCTGCTTTCTTTCTCTTTCTTTTTTTAGGTCTGACAAGTTTTGGTTTTGGTTCGCAGTTGTTCTCATTCTACCTTTTGTTTATCTCAGTCTCCCTTTCTGCCAGCTTTTTGGCTTTTAATAAAACTTTCGCTTATCAAAACGAAAAAATATTTATACCGTTTTTTGAGATGTTTGGGAGGCAAATTTAATAATTACTTTTTTAAAAGTTAAAATTTATAAAAATAATATTTAATTTTTAATTTTTTAATCTTCTAACAAACACATCCTAAATATTAAGATTTTGAATTGACAATTATTATTTCTCACTATCTATCTTTGTCCTTCTCTATCATACACATTTTGTCCTTCTCTATCATACACATTTTAATTCTCAATTATATTGCTATTAATAAGTAATTAAACTATATAAAGTGTTAAGTGTGTATAAATTATAAAGAGTTAAATATTAAATGTGTTTTTTAAAAAATTAAACATGTAATACACATACATACATATTTCTATTGTATTATATTTGTATGTATTATATTGGTATCTATTAAAATGTGAAATCAAAATTTTCTTTCAATCAAATTTATATTTGACTAAAATTAATATATTAATCTTAATCTTTTTCAAGAAAATTTGATAATTTATTAAAAAGCATTAAAATATAAGTATTGTAACACCCCCTCAGCCGTCTACAGTGTAGCCGAGCAAGAAGTGCACATTCAGTGTCGGAGCATCTTATCTTATCCTGTCGTGTCCATTGTTAATTTTTAAACTTTGTAGAAAACATGTGGTAATATTTTTTTTATCACAATTTATTTCTATGAAAATTCGAGCAAAGCCTCCTCTGATTTATTGGCATCTGGCGGGTTCCAATAGTTACCTGTTAAAAATAATTTCATATCTACATCATTTTTCCATGTACTATATCATATCATTTCAAGAAAATAAAATTTAATTCATTCATATGAAAATTTATATACAAAAATTACAAGCTTTATTTACAGTCTAAAATATAAATTCATTTAATTATATTGTTCAAAATTAATATACATTTCATTATACATAAACCAAAATGCAAAACTTAATTACATATGGGCCCTACCAAAATAAACACTGCTAAGGTGACTCTGTACTGTAGCAGATCCGGTCAACATGTAGACAGAGCACTACTATGGCGGCTGCTGCTGCAGCGGCTGTTGGTCTCAAGTACCTATGCGATGGAAAATCCAACACGCTAAGCAAATTGCTTAGTGGTGCATAATCTTAAGGTAGAATAACTAAATGATTTAAAATGACAATAATATGTGAAATTTCATAATTCTAGGTCAATTGTATATTTCAATTGCACTTTGGGAATAATTTAATTATCAGTATCTTATTTGTGCATTTATTTCTTTCTTTGTCTTTTAAAGTCATATCAATGGTCTCTTCATGTAATTATTTAATTTTTAAAACTTATTACTTATGAGTCGTTTCATAACTTTAGCTGCTCCATAGGAGCATATTAATTTACTGGGATTACTTCATATAATCAATTGATTTTTATAGCCTATTACTCATATCTGTGATCTTTTCGGTACTTAATTAAATTTAAGACTCATTATTCATATTTGTGCCCAAGTAACCTATAACAGTCTATAAAGACTGGATATACGGGAATATTCTATCATGTATACAACTGTCCTTTCAGGCACTAGGCTAGGGAGCAGGCATATAATATCATATATACAATTGTATGTCAGGTACAAGGCCGGTGGGCAGGCATATAATATCCTGTATACAACTGTCTGTCAGGCACAAGGCCAGCGGGCAGGCTGTTAAAGCCAGAAATACAATTAGGCACAGTGGCATCTGTCATGTCATGTACTATACATATTCATAGTATTGTTATTTCATATATGATGGAAACATAGGTTCCAAGTATATTTTCATATGACTTACATGTTTAACAAATCATTTAGGTAATGTACGTTTTATTTATCAACTGATTTCATGTCACATTATAGTGCAAAGTGAGAAAAGTGGGTCTCACATATCTGTTTCATGTAATTTAGCATGTAGTGACTTATTAGGGATAAGTCAATAATTTATTTCAAGAACCTTTCTTTAGCTTCAGCTTTACTGTCTTGTCTTTGCATATCAAATTGAGCAATTTGTGGCTATTGTTTGGCCACATTTCCTCAATGGAAGTTGTTCCTCTATGTCTTTTCTTTATTTTTCTTTTTGAATCATGTCATTTGGATTTGTATAACTCAAGTTATGATCAAATAACCATAACTAAGTCAATTCTGAATTCTGGTTTCCTTACTAGGCAATTTTAGTATTGAATTTAACCAATTTATTTGGACAGCTTGTAGTAATATTTAGGCCTAGTGTTCTTCATAGGATTTGTTGCCCTATGTCTTATGGTCACTTAGAAATTTTAATTGCAATTTTTTAAGTCTTGTAGAATTAATTATAGCCACATTATTGGCTTGAACTCAAATGTCCTATACTAACTTAATTTCCATTTAGGTCAGTAACTTTGATCCTAAATTTAAATTTCATACATTCACAATTTGAGGAAGGTGTCTAAAATAAAGTTAAAACCTTATTTCTTAGGTTTCTAGAATGGTATGGTTCGTTTCAATTGAATATTTCTAGTGGGAGATATACCTAAAAGACTATGCTGGAATCAATGGTTACTTATACACATTTTCAGAATTTATGCACTAAATTGACCTAGCCAATGGACCTATTTCTCTTGATTTCTAGGTTTTGGTCAAAATACCAATCTTGTAGGTCTATGTCTTATTGAAATTTTAGCACTAGTTTCGGGGCATTCGGATTTCTGTGGACCAAGTTATGGCCTCCTTGCCAAAACTGGTCAAGTTGCGTATGTCCAAAAATTCTGGACTATTTTGGTTCCGGACAGTTTTGGTACCCCAATTTGGGCAAGCAGTTTCATTTGGTTAATGGTATTTCTGGTGTAACATCTCTCACCCAGCTACAGTGTAACCAAGCGAGGTGTGCTACATTCGATACCGGAGCACCCCAACTTAACTTACTTTATTTCTTTAAAAATTTTGTTCTCGTTATATTTAATATCGATTATTTTTCGACGGAGAAACTAACGGAGTTTCCCCTATTTTATTATCGTTTAACATATTTTACTATTCACCTGCTTGAAATTTTTATACATACTTCAATATAATTGTTTTGTTCACTTTTACAACAAATTCACATTTAATTTGTCTTCCTAACAAGGATTAAAAAGATAGGGAAGTGAGTATACGCACTAACCTTGATTTAGCTAATTTCCAAAGCTTGAGAACTCTTCTTTTTTTCTTTCTTTTTGCTGGCCAAGACTTGCTCTAGGTGTAAGGGTAAATATTTGTGAAGGGAAGCTAGGGTTTTGGGGTGATTTGGGTGGGTTAGCTCAAGCTTGATCAAGCTTCCATAGAGTTTTCTTTCCTCTCTCTCTCTCTCTCTCTCTCTCTCTATGTTTTTGGCTGCCCAAAGGTTGAAGATATAGATTTTTAGTCAATTTTTGTCTAATTTATCTCCTTTTAATTGGCTTGTTGAGTTGTGATTGGTGGAGACCTAACAATGACATCATGTGATGTCATATTTCCTATTTTCTTTCATTTTCTTTTCTTTTCTTTTCTACTCATTTTCAATTCAATTTTTAACAATATTTATTCACATTTTATGTCATAATAATTATTTACTTAACTAGACAAGTTGGTCAAAAATCATCTCCGAAGACGAAATGACCAAAATGCCCTTCGTTTGGCTTATTGAGCCAAAATTGTCTGTACTGATCGAAAAATTTTTCTAAGCCTTTTCTTGGCATTCTAATGCCATAGAAACCTCAATGACTCTTCTCTGGAGTCCCAAAAATTATTTTATGAATTTTCACCTGGGTTTAGGGCTCCTAGTTGCGAGGACTGCAACTTCCCATTGGGTTACCCATCACTAGGGCACCGGCTCATTTAACTTGGTTGTATTTTATTTCTAAAATTTTTTCTAAATTTTTCTTATTATTATTTGAGTTAATTATGGCTCCTCACTTTAGTCTAAATATTTTTCCAGACGTTCTAGCTGTCCAGACCAACACCGGTCACCGGAACAGTAGAATGTACGGAATTGCTAAAGTAAGGGTGTTACATCTGGGCTCTAGTGTCTTCACAAAAGTTGTAGTCCTATGTCTAAGCATTCCAATGGTATAAATTTTAGGTCATTTGGACCTGTCTAGAGTGAGATATGGCTAAATGAATGAACACTGTTTATTTGGTCAAAATTATGAGTTCACAATTTGGTAATCCGGATTAGGTCATATTTTTTGTCACTTTTTAGGCAAAATTTTGGCATGGTTTCTGCATTAAAAATGGACCATTTTAGGTCTATTTTTACCTTCAATTGGCCTTATACCAATTAGGGTCACACAATTTCACTTATGGCTTAAAACATACACTGCCATCAATTTGATTTCTCCATCTCCCAAACTTCAAATTTGCATTCATGGCACTTCTAATATCATCAATCAATCTCAGCACAATTAATTTATAGCAACATTAATCAAGTCTCAATTGATTAATTCAGAATCCTAATGCAAATTGTCAAAGTCAACAATTCACATTAAATCACATTTCTATCACATTGAACTTCAACCCTCAACCTATAACTTATTCATCAACCTTACAATTCCTTTTTCATACATGAAATTATCAATTGTTCATGCTTTCAAGGCTGCTAAAACTAGACATAATACATAAGTCTCCAACAATTAACACAAACCCTAATTTACATTATCAACTTCAAATATACTCATGCCATTGAGGTCTAATACACATGATCACCTTAAACAACATCACCAATCATCATTATAAATAGGAAATTCATCAAATTATCAAAGAAACTAAGGCTACCAAAATGACAATTGCACAAGACTTCAATACTTCTATCAAAACCCTAATTCAAATTCTCAATCTCAACATACACATGAAATCAAATTGTTAGAATATCTAATTACCTTAATTAACATCATTACCCATCAATTACATGTAAAAATAAACCAAACTCCTTTAATTTCCATGGCTGCCGAATTGAAGACTCCTAAATACTTATCAATTTTCATCAATTTTCTTAGCATATCAACTCATCCTAGGCTTAAAGCAAGAATTAAGGAAGAGAGGTGGGGAGATAAGCACTAACCTTGAATTCAAAATTTTCTAGGCTTCTAAATCTTTGAAATTTTCCTTTCTTTTTGCTACCTATATATTTCCCAAGGTGTGAGGATCACTTTTCATAAAGGGAGTTGCAAGAAATATGGCATGAACATGGAAAATGGAAGCTTGCATGAAGAGCTCTCATGGAGGAACTTGGAATTGCAATTCGGCCATGGAAGAACTCTAGAAAGAAGATGAAGTTGAAGTGGTGATATTTGTCATCTAATGGCTTTTAATACCTCCACTAATATTTGTTTAATTATTATTATATTTCAAGTTTTGATATTTTAAATATTCCCCTCCTCATTTTTCCTTAATTACATTTCATATATAATTTCATTTTTCATGTGATTTTTACTACTCATTTTTAATGGACATTTAGGTCAAAAGTCAACTCTAGGCACCAAATGACTAAAATGCCCCTCTTCGGGTTATAGTCCCACTTTTTCGGTAATACCGATTAAATCCCTAATTCGTCGGTTCCTTTAATTTTTGTTGTCATCTGTACCGATTCACTAAATTTTCTTTGACATTTTTAATGTCATTTGTATCTCAGTAGACCTTTAATTATGTCCTGAAAATTATTTCTCGGGGTTCCTCAAGGGTCTGGGGTCGTCAACTGTCCACGCAATGACTTCCCGGTACGGTCATCCATCGCTACAATTCCGGCTCGTTTAACCTAGTTGCATTTCCTTTCTTTTATTTTCTCTTAATTTTTCTTTTATTTTCTTACCATGCATTCCATCATTTTATGTCTCCTCATTATCATTTAAGTATGTTCCAAACATCCTAGCTATCCGGACAGACATTAGTCGTTGGATCAATAGAACGTACGAACTACCTACGGTGAGGGTGTTACAAGTATATCATAATGTTCTTATAAGAGAAAAATAAATATATAAATATAGATAATTGAAAACTTCTATTCAGAGATGATTTGGGCAAAGGAGTGTAACAACCCAACTAGTGGGCCATTACTGGCACTAGGTATCGGGTCAATTTAAGGCTACCGAAACTCATAACAAACATAAAAACTTGTTGAACATGAACATAATCCTATATTTCACAATCCAAACATACTCTAAACCATTACACTTGGTTACATATATAAAAATCACTAGAGTGTAAATAGTGCATGCACACATTCTCAAATAAGGAGTTAGATTAGATTTAAAGCATTCATAATGACATCATTTGTGTTAAGATAAAACATCTATCAAACTTGAATACCAGCACAATAACTATTCTTTTATATATTACATGTCCACTAATTATACAACATACATACAAACACTCCATAGCTATTCCTATTGCTCAAGCTCCAAAGGATGCTTCTATTCCTACACTCCTACACCTAGGGTTAGGGAAAAGGGGTGAGCTTATACAAACTCAGTGAGTAAACTAACCAAAAATATTTAATTAAAATCTTCATTTCATACATATGTAATGCATCATTTATATGGGTTTCACATCATAAACATTTCACATAAGATAGACTTGTCACTAGTGACTTCCCAAATTCAATGTGCCCAGATTATACAGAGGTTCTTTAGGACTTCTGCTTAACATATATCCAATGTACTTGGCTCATACAGAGGCTTCTAAGGACTTTCATTTATAACATTACATGTGTCATGCACCAAGAGGCATCGTAAGATCTCCTCTTGGATTTTATGGATCCATAACATATATAACATAACATAGTCATAAACATGGGAGGAGTCAGTGGGTCATTCATAATCCATCATGCACCAACAACAATTATGCAATTATGCAACATATTCATGTTCTAGATATACACACCCTAAATAAAAATGAAATGATGCTTGAGGATGATCATAATTTAAATTTAAAGTATTTACATTTATTAAGGTTAGAATTAGTCACCTCTTTTAGCCTATCAACTACCTAATACGAACGATAGCTAACCTCGGATCCTTAGTTTCCTAAATCCCTCAAGTCCGATCCTATAACCATCAAAACCTAATGAGCTATTCAAAGCTCTAAAACTCTATACACATAGCAAACATCTTATTCTAGGCCCTTATGAACCATAAAATCATGTTTTGAAATCTTGGAATCGAATGAGAAATAAAGCTGACAAAACCAAGTTCGGCTGCTGGGGTCTTGGACTTTGGTTGCTAAACCTTTGATCATCGGGTGCCCTTTTTGGGTAGTAACCATTTCGGCTACCAAAGGCTTAGACTTCAGCTGCCAAACTTAGAATTTCTCCACATTTTCCTGAGAAATTACATGCTTTGGCTGCCAAAATAATAGCTTTCGATAGCAGAACCTAGGAATTTCTAGCTGTCACGACCCAACCTATGGGCCGGACCGGCACTAGGACCTGGGCCAGCCTAAATTCCTCGAGGCCTGTAGTAAGCCTAACTATTCCTCAACCCAACTCTAAGGCCCATTTGGGCCCAATTTCAAGAATTCAACCGGATAGAGTCCTGCCATAAAATGGATCATACAACGGGGAGTTTTTGACTCACTCGACCTGTAAACACAATATATAATCATCTGGGGAGCTCAGCTCACTCTCCATATAATCATGATGCCATAAAAATAAATGGGAGCTCGGCTCCCTCATCCAGTCCAACATATGTGCTTTTAATAAGTTTGCAGGTCCAACATGGCAAATATATTACAGACCCAAATCAAATAAATATTTCTAACACATGCGAAATTTTAGGAGTTAACAGAATTATACAAACATTACAGACATTAATAGACGACCTGCGAGGGAGAGAGGCAGGTTAGAACTCAACAAGAAATCTCCTGTATCCTGGAAAAATAAGGTGAACAGGAGTGAGCGTTCGACTTAAAGAGTAAAATATCAATTTTAACCATAATCTCTATAGCTATCTAAAGCTAATGCACCATGTGGAGTGAAATGCAACATCGTCATTATTTTCCCATCATAACAGCAAAAAGGCAATTTGGAGCACTCACACACCCGATAACGTCAAACAATACATATACGGGAGCAGATCCCTTATACAGCCCTCTTAATCCAACCTCTGCCAGCGAAAATCTCAAGTTGGACTTTCGCCTAATAAACTAAATACAGGGTCCCAGCGAATCTCTCAAGCCGTGTCTACCCTGAAGGACCGGGTCCCAGTGAGTATCCCTCAAGCCGTGTCTACCCGTCCTGTCCACATCCAACACCATACCACATTCACGCCAACGCACGCACACTGCTCTAAATTATCACAAACAACACCCATGGCAATTCATCAATTAAGAATACAATTTACAACGTGCCTAGTGTTTAACTAAATAGATATATACATATAAGTAATGCATGAGCATGCCTGAACATATAATAATATTGAAATTATAATTAAAATTAATATTTTACTCACAGACTCAACCGAAGTCACTGTGGCGGCTGGGCAGAGGAGGAAGACTGTCTCGGCTCACCTGACAATTTTATTATAATTATTTAATACATTTTACTCAATACAAACTGAGAAAAGACCAAAGATGCCCTAAGTCGTGTCGAAAATCCGGCAGAGTCTCCCCTATACCTAGGACCTATCCAACCTGCAAAAAGGCTTAAAACGCACTTCTATATCCACAAATCATACACCCACAACTCAATCACATCACACAACCCCTCCTAGTCCTATCCAAATAGTCATCAATCACAATATGTAAAATCACAGTTTAGTCCTTATAATTGACCCTTTTGCAAAAACTACCCAAATAAGCTCTAAAAATTCTAAAACTTTGTCCCACAGTCCTTAGCAATATTACTAAACTAATGCAAAAGGAATTATAATTTTCTAAGCTACCACGAATATTTTATAAATTTTTAATCCAATTCAAGCACTAGGCAATTAAGAAAAAGTAAGGTTTGGGTTTACCTATGCCGATTCCGACCTCTGGAACGCGCTCGGGACGTCTGACAATGATGGGGTAGCCAAAATCTCGACCCAATTCCAAGACTTTTTCGGTGGCCTGTCTGTCTAGTCGAAAATTTATAGACCCTGGCAACTGTTGAATTTCCTCGAATTGAAGGTACTTACACGAAGCCCACAACACGGGGGTTTATGGAATTTTCTAAGCTCATTTAGTACTAGGAAAAACACTAAGAAGTTTCGTGGGACTCACCGAAAAATGATGTCGAAAAATTTTGAAATTTATATTGCCGCGAAGCTCTCGACAAGTGGAGCGCTCCAGTACTCTCGGTTTTCTCATGGGGTTCATGGTTTGCGAGAAATCTAGCCCAAAAGTCGAAATGGGCTAAAACTTCCCAGACAAAAATTGGGCAAACCGCTCAATGGATTTTGGTGTTCTTGGTGTCTATGGAAAGCTCTCGAGGTGTAGATGTGTTTTGGCATAAGACCCGACCCAAACGATAGTCAGATCGGCCGAATTTTAGCCGGGAAGCCGAAATTGGGTGCTGCATGCTAGGTGGTTTTCGAGCGCCTTTTCCGGCGTTTCAGGCGGTGGCCGGCGAGGGGGAGGAGCTGAGGTGGTGCGCCAGCTAGGAGAGGAGGGCTGGCCGGCGTGAGCAGAAGGGAGGAGAGAGAAAACGGGACAGAGAGAAAGAGGGACGGGAACGCGTGGGGAGAAAGGAAAAAGAAGAAGAAGGCCGATCCGATTCGATTGGTCCGATCCGATCCGGTTCGTTTGAACTAGTCCGATTCATGATACAAAATTTTGAATTTTTACTCTACCGTGGGACCAAAAATGAGGACCAAAAATTTTGAAAAAATTCTAGAAAACTCAGAAAAATTCACAGAGTCCAAATATATTTTTAGTTTTACCACGTGGTCTTTAAATTAATTTTTAAAAATCATCAAAGTTTTATATTTTCGAAAAATCGAACCCGATTTCTAAAATCTGAAAAATTTTAAATAATTTTCTAAAATTTAAATAAAATAAAATATCAATATTTACTCACAAAATAATAAATTTAAAAATTAGGGGTGTTACATTCTTTCCCCCTTACAGAAAATTCGTTCTCGAATTTTACACAAGGCAGAATAAAGTACAGAATTACACACTGAATAGATAAGGGTACTTGCTACGCATGTCCCGCTCTGACTCCCAAGTGCACTCTTCTACTGACTGGCTCCTCCACAAAACCTTAACCATAGGGATCTGTTTTGATCTTAGCTGCATCACTTGGTAGTCCACTATGGCTACAGGTTGCTCCTCAAATGTTAAGTTTTCTTTCAGCTCTACTACCTCCGACTATAGCACATGAGAAGGATCAGGTATGTATTTCCTGAGCATGGAGATGTGAAATACAGGATGAACATGAGAAAGGTTGGGTGGTAACTCCAACCGATAGGCAACTGCCCCAACTCTATTAGTAACCTCAAAAGTTCTAATATACCGAGGTGCCAACTTGTCCTTCTTCCCAAATCTCATGACTCCCTTGATCGGAGAAAACTTTAGGAATATGTAATTGCCTACTGCAAACTTCACATCCCTCCGTTTGGGATCTGTATAACTTTTCTGCCTACTGAAAGCTGTTTTCAATCGTTCCCTGATTAAAGGAACTATCTCTGAAGTGTACTGCACTGGGTCTGTATCATGCACCCTTGCTTCTCCCATTTCCATCCAACACAGAGGAGACTTACACTTTCTGCCATATAATGCCTCATAGGGTGCCATCCCTATGCTGGAATGATAACTGTTGTTATAGGCAAACTCCACCAAGGGTAACTGATCATCCCATTGACCTCCAAAATCCAAAACACACATGCGAAGCATGTCTTTCAGTGTTTGGATTGTCCTTTCAGATTGTCCGTCTATCTGAGGGTGGAAAGCGGTACTAAAGTTCAACTATGTGCTAAGTGCCTCCTGCAACTTCCTCCAAAATCGAGAAGTGAACTGGGGCCCTCTGTCAGATATTATGGAAGCAGGAACTCCATGCAATCTGACTATTTCTGGAATATAGAGCCAGGCGTACTGTGCAATAGAATATGTGGTCTTCACAGGCAAGAAATAAGCTGATTTAGTCAGACGATCTACAATTATGCATATCGAATCATATCCCGGTGTGGTACGAGGCAACCCAGTCACAAAATCCATAGTAATCATTTCCCACTTCCATTCTGGGATAGGGAGCTCTTGCAGCTTCCCTAACGGCCTCTGGTGTTCAAACTTCACCTTCTGACAAGTCAAGCACTTGGACACAAAGTCTGCTATGTCTCTCTTCATGCCATTCCACCAGTAGCTATCTTTTACATCATGGTACATCTTGGTGGAGCCTGGGTGGACATTGTACAGTGTATAGTGTGCCTCTCGCATGATTTCATTTCTGAGATTGTCCACGTCGGGCAAACATATCCTGGAACCTTGCATAAGGGCACCATCATTAGCAAATCCAAACTCACCACCTTCACCTTGCTATACTCTTTCTATGATCTTCATCAATTGCTGGTCTCTATACTGGGAAACTCTGAATATATCTTGCAGGTCTAGTCTCACTGAAAAATGGGCCAACAATGCCCCCTCATCAGAAAGATCTAAAATCAGACCTTGATCCATCAGCTCATGTACTTCCTGAATCAATGGTCTCTTCTCCGTTGATATGTGCGCCAAGCTGCCAGAAGATTTTCTGCTCAAAGCATCTGCTACTACATTGGCCTTCCCAGGGTGGTACTGGATGGTACAATCATAGTCCTTCAGAAGCTCCATCCATCTCTTTTGTCTCAAATTTAAATCCCTTTGTTGGAAGATGTACTTCAAACTCTTGTGGTCGGTGTATATCTTGCACACTTCACCATATAGGTAATGTCTCCAGATCTTTAGTGCAAAGACTACAGCCACCATTTCCAAATCATGGGTGGGGTAGTTCTGTTCATGCCTCTTTAGCTGCCTCAAAGCATAAGCCACTACTTTTCCATTCTGCATCAAAACACACCCTACGCCAACTCTGTAGGCATTACAACACACGGTATATCCTTCATCACTCATCGGTAATGTCAACACAGTGGCGGTGGTTAGACACTCCTTAAGCTTCTGGAAACTCTCCTCACAATCATATGTCCAAATGAATGGAACATTCTTCCGAGTTAACTTAGTTAGGGGAGCTGCTATCCTGGAAAAATCCTACACAAAACGCCTACAGTAGCCAGCTAAGCCCAGAAAACTTCGCACCTCGGTGACTGTTGTAGGCCTAAGCTAATCAGTTACAACCTCAATTTCCTTGGGATCCACTTGAATGCCTTCACTAGAAACTAAGTGTCCCAAGAATGAGATGCTTTCTAGCCAAAATTCACATTTTGAAAATTTGGCATATAGCTGGTGCTCCCTCAAAGTCTGCAACACCATCCTCAAGTGCCACACGTGTTCTTCCTCGGTCTGAGAGTATACCAAAATGTCATCTATGAATACGATGACAAAACGGTCTAGGAATGGCCTGAACACCCTGTTCATCAAGTCCATGAAGGTTGCTGGTGCATTAGTGAGTCCAAAAGACATCACCAAGAACTCATAATGACCATATCTTGTCATGAATGTTGTTTTGGACACATCCTCATTCCTGATTCTCAACTGATGGTAGCCTGATCGTAGGTCTATCTTGGAAAAGAATCTAGCCCCTTGGAGCTGATCAAACAGATCATCGATCCGAGGAAATGGATACTTGATCTTCATAGTCACCTTATTCAGCCGTCTATAATCAATACACAACCTCAAGGATCCATCTTTCTTTCTCATGAATAGAATAGGAGCACCCCAGGGTGAAGTGCTCGAACGTATGAAACCCTTGTCCAAAAGCTCCTATAGTTGCTCCTTTAACTCTTTCAATTCTGCTGGTATCATCCTGTATGGAGGCATTGATATGGGGTTTGTACGTGGCACAACATCAATGCAGAACTCTATTTCCCTTCCTAGTGGCAACCCTGGAAGCTCCTCAGGAAAGACATCAATGAATTCTCTGACAATAGGAACATTTTCCATGTTGACAACTTCTACAGACGTATCTCTCACCAATGCCAAATACCCTTGACATCCACGCCTCAACATTTTTCTAGCACTAATTGCTGACACCAAATTATATGAAGCCACGCTCCTGTCACCATCAAAGCTAAATTCTTCCACACCAGGTATGTGGAAATACACCTTTTTGTTCCTGCAGTCTAAAGTGGCATAATGAGTTGCTAACCAATCCATTCCCAAAATTACATCAAAATTCATTACTGGTAGAGGAGCCAAGTCTGTTGGGAGGATTCTTCCATCCACTACTACTAGGCTACCCAAAAAAACCATGTCTATATCTATGTTGTCACTAAGCAGGGTAGCTACAGATAAAGGGCATTCTAAAGTTGTAGGGTTCCTACCCAATCTCATGGCAAACACTGGGGAGACAAATGAGTGCGTAGCACCCGGATCTATCAAAACAAGAGCCTCATAGGAACAGACTAGAAGAATACTTGCTATAATTGCATTGAAAGCCTGAGCATCCTGGTGGGTCAGGGTAAAAACCCGAGCTTGAACCCTACCCTGCTTTGTAAAACCCTGATATTAACTTCTATGTCCTGATCTGCCTCCAAATCCACGTCCTCCTTGTCCTCGGCCCTGTTGGCCACTGAACTGACTGCCTGCCATGTTGGAAGCACCAGGATACAACTAACGAGGAACATTTGCAACAGAACCCTGTGACCCCATCTATGGCTCGCTGAACACTGGACATTCTCTAGCAAAGTGACCCTGCTAGCCATGTCGGAAACATACTCCTGAACCTATCATACAAGGTCCTAAATGTCCTCTTCCACATTATGTGCAAGGTGCAAAGGAGGATCCTGAACTGCACTGCACTGTATCCCGAATCGTGACAACACTGGATCCGCACTGTCCAATCCTCGAGACTTGTGTCTAAAACCACCCTTCTTGTTCATACTTCTTTCTCTGTAATGACTTTGGCCTCCACTATCCGTAGTACCCATGTAGAGAACACCTGAAGAACCCTCTGCTCTATTTTTCTTGCCCTTCCCCTGTCATTTCCTATATAGCTAATCTCAATCTATCAGGCTCGATCAACTACCATATCAAAAGACTGATCCAACATCATGACCAGGTTTGCATACCTCATGTCCAGCCCCTTTAGGAACCTTTTTACCTTCATACTTTCCGTAGCCACTGACGTAGGGGCATACCTGCTCAGTTCTAGAAATTCTGTAGCATTTTCATCTACAGATCTGCCATTCTATCTTAAGGCCTCAAAGGCCTACTGCTTTTGATCTCTGAAACTTTCTGGCACAAATCTGTTAATAAATGGTTCCACAAACTAAGTCCAAGACAACCCTTCAATCTGAGGTAATATGTAATCATTCATCCATTGCCTAGGCACAAGCCCCATGACATGCTGCACACACTCTATAAGCCTCCTATTAGTCAACTGCAACTCCATTCTTGCCTATTTGCAGGAATCCAAAAATCGATAGGCATTGTCTGACACATCATAAGTATCAGGCACCAACTTCTTGAAATTAATTATTTGTTTGTAAGGTTTCCCTCTTGGTGTGGTAGATTGCTGCTGTTGGGGAGGGTGGACCATATACTGTGCCATCATATCGATGGTTCTCTGCAATTCGGCTAAGGTAATTGCTATTGGGTCCATGGGACCCTAAGCCATAAAAGACTGATCCTGAACTGGTGGTAGCTGCTCTTCTACGTGAGCAGCTCTAGGCCTCCTACCTCACCTCCTCGGGGCAGGCGCCTCATCCTGTGCCGACACCTTGTCAGGCACATCTGGTTCTGGTGCAGCAGCAGCTCTTCTGCTTCTACACATTTTTCCTGAAATTCAGCAGCATTAGCCCACAAAAATTCAAAACGGCATATTACACAACTCTATAGACTTATATTTACACACAATTATATAAGGTAGAAACTAAAAGCAAAGATGACAATGCAAGAAGAATGTGGACCCTATTCTCCGCATGTGACTCCTAGTAAACTCTTCCCAACACTTTAGACAAATATTCCCTATGAATCTGGAGCCTAAGCTCTGATACCACATTTGTCACGATCCAACCTATGGGCTGGACCGGCACTAGGACCTGGGCCAGCCTAAAGCCCCCGAGGCCCGTAGTAAGCCTAACTATTCCTCAACCCAACTCTAAAGCCCATTTGGGCCCAATTTCAAGAATTCAACCGGACAGAGTCTGGCCATAAAATGGACCATACAATGGGGAGTTTTTGACTCACTCGACCTGTAAACACAATATATAATCATCTGGGGAGCTTAGCTCACCCTTCATATAATCATGATGCCATAAAAATAAATGGGAGCTCGGCTTCCTCATCTAGTCCAACATAAATGCTTTTAATAAGTTTACAGGTCCAACATGGCAAATATATTACAGACCCAAATCAAATAAATATTTCTAACACATGCGGAATTCTAGGAGTTAACAGAATTATACAAACATTACAGACATTAATAGACGACATATGAGGGAGAGAGGCAGATTAGAACTCAACAAGAAATCTCTTGTATCCTGAAAAAAAAAGGTGAACAGGAGTGAGCGTTCGACTCAAAAAGTAAAATATCAATTTTAACCATAATCTCTATAGCTATCTAAAGCTAATGCACCTTGTGGAGTGAAATGCAACATCATCATTATTTTCACATCATAACAGCAAAAAGGTAATTTGGAGCACTCACACACCCGATAACGTCAAACAATACATATACGGGAGCTGATCCCCTATACAGCCCTCTTAATCCAACCTCTTCTAGCGAAGATCTCAAGCTGGACTTTCACTTAATAAACCAATTACGGGGTCCCAGCGAATCTCTCAAGCCGTGTTTACCTCGAAGGACTGAGTCCCAGCAAGTATCCCTCAGGCCGTGTCTACCCGTCCTGTCCATATCCAACACCATACCACACGTACGCCAACGCACGCACACTGCTGCAAATTATCACAAGTTGTAACACCCTCCCGGTAGCAACTCCGTACGTTCTACTGTTCCGGTGACCGGTGTCGGTCCGGACAGCTAGAACGTCCGGGAAAAAATATTTAAACTAAAGTCAGGAACCATGATTAACTCAAATATTAATAAGAAAAATTTAGTAAAAATTTTAGAAATAAAATACAACCAAGTCAAATGAGCCAGTGCCCAAGCGATGGGTAACCAGAGGTAAGTTGCGGTTCTCGCAACTAGGAGCCCTAGACCCGGGGAAAAATTCGTAAAATAATTTTTGGGACTCCAGAGAAGGGTCATTGAGGTTCCTATGGCATTAAAATGCCAAGAAAATATTTAGAAAAATTTTTCAATCGGTACAGACAATTTTGACCCGTTAAGCCAAACGGAGGGCATTTTGGTCATTTTGCCTTCAGAGACGATTTTTGGCCGACTTGTCCAGTTGAGTAAATAATTATTATGACATAAAATGTGAATAAACATTACTAAAAATTAAATTGAAAATGAGTAGAGATGAAAAGAAAAGAAAAATCAAATAATGCAAATTATGACATCTTTATGATGTCATTTACAAGTCCCCACCAATTGTATTCAAACAACCATTTAACTAACTAATAAAAGAGATAAATAAAGACCAAAGAATTAAAAAAAAATAGCAGCCATCTTCTTCCTCCCATACCAGCCGAAACATGCCCTAGACCAACCTCCATTGATTTTTCAATCAAAGCTCAATTTCCCTCTTTATTTCACCTTAAACCCTAGACACCTTTCACTAAAAACTTGTCTATACCTCTTGGGAAGTGTTTGGCAGCCAAGAGAAGGAAAGAAAGTGAAGTTAAGCTTGGGAAAATTCTGCCCTACAAGAGGTTAGTGCACATATATACTTAGAACTCTTTATTTTCATGTTAAAGACTTAAAAAGGAGTAAGAATTTGAAAGCCAAATGAATGAAATTTATGTGTATGCATGCCCTGAATTTCGGCAGCCCTAAGGAAGGGATAAGAGTGATTGTTTTGATGGACTTAAAGTGGACTAAAGATCATGATTAAAGAATATATACATGTGGATAATGAATTAGTGAGTTAAACTAAGGTAATATGAGTGAACCTTGAATTTGGGCTAGGGTTTGGGGGTGAAAATTTGACTTGGCTTATGAAATTGTTAAAGAACACTCTAATGGTCAATTAGTGACCATTTGAGGTAAGTTGACCATAATTTGGACTGAAATATAGCATGGCAAAGTGAAATGTGTAGGCTGCCTAGTGACAGCAGCAATGAGGCTGTGATTCCAGCCCACTTGGACAGCCATAACTTTGGCTGTGTAGGTTCAATTGGTGTTTGGCCAATTGGACATGAAACTAGACTTATAATGGCACAATTTTTCTGAAGAAACCATGTCCAAAAGACCAAAGCAAGTGGACCAAAAATTGGTCCCAATCCGGATACCCTGCAAGCAAATTCTGCAGAATGACCAAATAAACAGTAACTGTTCATTTGGCCATAACTCACTGTAGAATGGGTCAATTGACCTGAAATTTTTACAGCAACAAGTTAAGACACAGAAAAACAACTTTCATGAAGAAACCTACCCCAAATTATGTCCAGAACCTAACCAAAATGGCAATGGCAGTCACTGTTCATGGTACTGTAGATTTGGTAAATTTTGCAGAATTGAAATCCGGCCAGCTGTGGTTTTTGGACCATATCTGGAGCTACAAAACTCCAAATGGAGTGATTCAAAAAAAGAAATTCAACTAGACAAAATAAGGAACAACTTTCATGTTTACCATTTCCTCAAATTCCCACTGCAACAGTGCCTAATGGAACAGTAAAGTTGGGTTACAAAAACTGAAAATTCTGCTTCCCTTGGTTTAAGCCTAGAAATGGTATTAATGCTTAATGCCAACAAGTTTTCAATGCAAAATGTGGTATGTTGGGAGTGTCAAAACTAATATACCTATTTTCTATCCAAAAGTCAACATTTTTGTTGACTAATAAAGTGAATAGTGACACCAAAACTTGAAATTCAAAAATTGAAGAATTCAAAAGTATCAAATGCCCTAGTATACCTAACTAGATTGGTTTGGATAGTTTGGCATGCCAATAGGGTTCAGTTAGCAGTACTGCACATGGCATTATGCCATTCTGTGATTTTATGGCTTTTAGCCATTCTGACCTTGTGTTGATATTTGGCCTTGTGCCTATTGTCATTACAGCTTATTAGCTGCTCACTGCACACCGAGATGCACATGTGACCGATGGTGTGACGGCCCGAGGTACTAGATACCCAAAGGCGCCATCTGTTATCCATCCGATGCTCAAGATAGGTTACTTGGGCAATCAAAAGAATGAAAGTGAATAAAGTTAACGAAATAAATTATTGTAACAAGTACAAAACAAGTAAAACATCGATACATTCAATACATATTTATTTTTGTTATTTCCTTTTATTTTATTATTGCACCACTAAGCATTATTGCTTAGCGCGTTGCTTTTGCCACGCGTAGGTTCTGGAGATACTGATCGTGAGCCCAGTAGACCGCAGACTGGGTGAGTCCATCCTGCACTCAGATAGTGTCCGTGTCACCTCACCCTCCACAGTGCATTGGTAGGACACTAGGTTTCATTTTGATATTTTGTAACAAATTTTTTATTTTCTCATATGTATTTGAACTTATGTAATGTATTTTGATGTTCATGTAAGTAATGAAAATTATGGTTATGAATGTAAAATTTGAGTATTTATTTATTGTTTGTATATGAGTAACATGAGAAAAGAATGTTTGAGTAATGGAAAGGTTGATGAAATCATTCTGAGACTTTGTTGATAAATGGAGTTGAGATGATTGAATATGAATATAGGAAGTGTTTTTCACAGGTTCCGAAGAACTGTTTTCTCCATTTTTAGCCGGTACTCTGCCGGATTTTCTTAAAAATTTTCGGAACCTCAAATAAATAATAATTTCGATAAATGGCTTAAATAAATTATATTTCATAAATTATATTCAAAACTATGACAAAAATTGATTAAGGTAAAATAGAGTGTGCCGATACACCGTGTGACATTGCTTACTCGGATATACTGTACACGGGTAAGGGGTGTCACATTTAGTGGTATCAGAGCACGATTTAGGCGTTTCTGGGCCTAGATTGAGTCCATACCATGCATTGCATTTGTAAGAGTCGAGGTGACACTAATGCAGATCTGTTTGTTTTTCTTATTTTGAATAGGATATGGACCCTACATCACAGAGAGCAGTTGAGGAGGAAGTGGAGAGTCATGCTCCACCTGCAGCAGCTGAGACTGGGGGTATGGGAGAACCTGCTCTGCCAGCTCAAGCAGAGCCTGCTCAGCCTCCACAGGCCATGTTCCAGCAAATGGTCAAATTCTTCAAACAAATGGCTGGAGTAATGCGCCACCACCACCACCTCCACAACCAAAATCACACCTGGAAAAATTGAGAAAGTTTGGAGCAGTGGACTTCTGTGGCAAGAGAGAAGATGATTCTGTTGCAGCCGAAATTGGTTGAATAGAACAGGCAGAGTTTTAAAACAACTCCATTGCACTCCAGAGCAAAATTTAGAAGCTGCCATATCTCTATTGCAAGATGATGCATATGAATGGTGGGATACTGTGTCCAGTGAAGTACAGCCAGAGATAGTAACTTGGGACTTCTTTCTCTCCGAATTTAAGAAGAAATATGTGGGTAGTGTATACCTGGAAGAGAGAAGAAGAGAGTTCATTAATCTGAGGCAGAGACAGCTGTCAGTGGCCGAGTATGAGAAGGAATTCGTTAGATTGAGCCGCTATGGAAGGGAGATAGTCCCTAATGAAGCTGAAAGGTGCAAGAGATTTTAAGAGGGATTGAATGACAATATAAAGATCATGATCACTGCCTTGGGAATCACTGACTTCACCAAGTTAGTGGAAGCTGCAATAAAGGTTGAAAAGGTTAGAATAAGTGAGCAGACCAGAAGAGAGAGACAGCAGAAGAGGGGCCCAGGTCAGTCTAGTTCATCTCCTGCATTTGGGAAGAAGTTCAAGGGTCCACCGCACGAGTTCGTGGCAACCACAAGGTCGTAGTCGGCCTCAGGCCCAGCCACGCTTACCTCTAGGAGAGGCCACCCACACCATCGGGCAAGGCTCTCCAGGATGGGGTTCAGGAGACCAGCCCCAAAGATCTTCTCGCATGTCCACACCGCTTGAAATGGCATAAAGGGAGTGTTGGAGAGTGACTGTGCTCGCTAAGGTGTGGGTCAACAGAGCATCGCTGAAGAACTGTCCACGCATAACTACTACAGCTTGCTCCAACACAGTGCATGCACCTACTCCCGCACTACGCAGAGGATAGGAAATCCGGCAAATCCGAGGCGGTGGGATCATCTCGAGGCTCGCATCCGAGCCGCAGAGAGGCTCGATAATGCACCACCCGCGAGCCTATGCCATGAGAGCTCAGGAGGAGCAAGATGCCCCGGACGTCATCAGGGGTACGTTCTCCCTCTACAATACATCTGTGCATGCATTGGTGGATCCAGGATCCACTCATTCATACATCTGCATCAACCTACCCGTAGAAAGGGGGATACTAGTAGGGGAGAGTGACCAAGACATTCTGGTCACTAATCCATTGGGCCACAGTGTAGTGGTGAACAAAGTGTACAAGGGTTGCCCATTAAAGATTCAGGGGTATGAATTCTTGGCAGACTTAATTGAGTTGCCTTTTCATGAGTTTGACGTGATTTTGGGAATGGATTGATTGTCACGTCATCAGGTAATAGTTGATTGCAAATTGAAGAGAATTTCTCTGAAAACTTCTGAGGGTAATGAGATCACTGTTGTGGGTGAAAGGACAGATTTCCTGTCCAATGTTATCTCAGCCACAGTTGCAAGAAGAATGATGAGAAAAGGCTGTGAAGCCTACCTAGCACATGTGGTGGATACTAGGCAGGCTAAGCCAAACCTGAGTGATATACCCACAGTAAGAGACTTCCCAGATGTGTTCCCTGAAGAGTTGCCTGGTTTGCCACCAGAAAGGGAAGTTGAATTTGCTATTGAGACACTGCCGGGTACAACACCCATTTCCATTGCTCCTTATAGGATGGCACCCACTGAATTGAGGGAGTTGAAAACTCAGTTGCAAGAGTTGCTTGATAAGGGGTTCATACGCCCCAGTGTGTCACCATGGGGAGCTCCAGTGCTGTTTGTAAAGAAGAAGGATGGGACTTTGAGGCTATGCATTGATTACCGACAGTTGAATAAAGTGACTGTGAAGAACAAATATCTGTTGCCTAAAATTGATGATCTGTTTGATCAGTTAAAGGGAGCATGAGTATTTTCCAAAATTGATCTCAGATCAGGGTATCATCAGTTGAGGGTGAAGGATGCAGATGTGCCAAAGACTGCATTCAGGACCCGATATGGGCATTATGAGTTTCTAGTGATGCCCTTTGGCCTAACAAATGCACTAGCAGCATTCATGGACCTTATGAACTGTATCTTCCATCCATACTTAGATCGGTTCGTAGTGGTCTTTATTGATGATATTTTGGTGTATTCCAAGACCAGGGAAGAACATGATGAGCATTTGAGGATTGTTCTGCAAACCCTGAGAGAAAAGAAGCTGTATGCTAAGTTGTCCAAGTGTGACTTTTGGTTGGATGAGATTGCATTCCTTGGACACATAGTGTCAGCTGATGGGATTAGGGTGGATCCCAAGAAAATAGAAGCAGTGATGGAATAGAAGCCTCCCAGGAATACAACTGAGGTCAGAAGTTTCTTGGGGCTAGCTGGGTATTACAGAAGATTTGTGAAGGGATTTTCCCTAATAGCTGCCCCAATGACCAAGTTGTTACACAAGAATGTCATATTTGACTGGAATGATAAATGTCAGACCAGTTTTGAGAAGTTGAAGGCTATGTTGACAGAGGCACCAGTGTTAACACCGCCAGTGTCAGGAAAGGACTTTGTGGTCTACAGTGATGCCTCTCATAATGGGTTAGGGTGTGTATTGATGCAAGAGGGGAAGGTGGTCGCTTATGCTTCTAGACAGCTAAGGCCACATGAACAGAATTACCCTACCCATGATCTAGAGCTTGCAGCAATTATCTTCGCACTGAAGATATGGAGGCATTACTTGTATGGTGAAAAGTCCTACATTTACACAGACCACAAAAGCCTGAAATACTTGCCAACCCAAAAGGAGCTCAACCTTAGACAGAGACGGTGGATTGAGTTCTTGAAGGACTATGATTGTGTAATTGACTACCATCCTGGGAAGGCAAATGTAGTTGCTGATGCTTTGAGCAGAAAATCCATGACAGCTTTGAGATCATTGAATGCCCGTCTATCTTTGGTTCGAGATGGAGCTATTTTGGCTGAGTTGCAAGTGAGGCCAAACTCACATACAGATTTTAGATGGGCAGAAGGTAGATGAGAAGCTGATGGCTATTATGAGCAAAATCTCAGAGGGAAAAGCAACTGACTATGAGGTGAAAGCAGATGGGTGTCTGTATTACAAAGGAAGACTGTGTGTACCAGATGATGGGGGATTGAAGGCCAGTATTCTAAAGGAGGCACACACCAGTGTATATGCTATGCTCCCAGGAAGTACAAAGATGTATCATGATTTGAAGCTTCAGTATTGGTGGCCTGGTATGAAGAAGAACATAGCTGACTATGTGACTAAATGCTTGACATGTCAGCAAGTCAAGGCAGAACATCAAGTTCCATCAGGTTTGCTACAGCCTATACGCATACCTGAATGGAAATGGGATCGGGTCACCATGGATTTTGTAAGTGGTCTACCTCTCACCCAGAAGAAACATGATGCAGTATGGGTGATAGTTGATAGATTGACAAAGTCAGCACACTTTCTCGCCGATTCATCGACTACTCACTGGAGAAGTTAGCAGAATTGTATATCAGTGAGATAGTTAGATTGCATGGAATTCCACTTTCCATCATATCTGATCGAGACCCAAGGTTTACATCGAGATTTTGGAAGAAATTGCATGAGTCCTTGGGTACACAACTCCACTTTAGCACAGCTTTCCATCCTCAGACAGATGGGCAATCAGAAAGAGTAATCCAGGTAAACAATTGAAACCAATGGAATTGATAAAAATATTGAATTAAAATGATAATAATAACATGAAATATATGTCAGGTCCTTGAGGATATGCTGAGGAGTTGTGTCATTGAATTTGAGAGAAGTTGGGATAGATACCTCCCACTGGCAGAATTTGCATACAACAATAGCTACCAAGCTAGCATCCAAATGGCCCCGTATGAAGCACTGTATGGGAGAAAATGTAGAACTCCAGCAGTCTTTGGACTGAATTGGGCGAAGACAAGTGGTAGGGCCGCACTGTGAAACAGATCGAGGAGAAAGTAAAGCTAATCAAAGCCAATCAAGGTTGCCTCGCATGCATGTAAATCCTATGCCGACTTGAAGAGAAAAGAAATAGAATATGCGGTTGGCGATAAAGTGTTCCTCAAGGTGTCACCGTGGAAGAAAGTACTGAGGTTTGGAAGAAAAGGTAAGTTAAGCCCTAGGTTCATTGGCCCATATGAAATCATTGAACGTGTGAGTCCAGTGGCCTATAGGCTAGCTTTACCACCAGAGCTGGACAAGATCCACAATGTGTTCCACGTGTCCATGCTCAGAAGATACCGCTCAGATCCTTCACATGTTATCTCCAGGGAAGAAATTGAAATACAACCGGATTTGACATATGAAGAAGAACCTCTACGGATCCTAGCTCGGGAAGTGAAAGAGTTGAGGAACAAGCAGATTCCACTGGTGAAAGTGCTTTGGAGGCACCACAACACCGAGGAGGCAACTTGGGAAAGTGAAGAGACGATGAGGCAACAGTTCCCTCAACTGACAGATCGTAAATTTCGAGGACGAAATTTAAATTAGAGGGGAAGAGTTGTAACACCCTCCCGGTAGCAACTCTGTACATTCTACTATTCCGGTGACCGGTGTCGGTCCGGACAGCTAGAACGTCCGGGAAAAAATATTTAAACTAAAGTCAGGAACCATGATTAACTCAAATATTAATAAGAAAAATTTAGTAAAAATTTTAGAAATAAAATATAACCAAGTCAAATGAGCCGGTGCCCAAGCGATGAGTAACCAGAGGTAAGTTGCGGTTCTCGCAACTAGGAGCCCTAGACCCAGGGAAAAATTCGTAAAATAATTTTTGGGACTCCAGAGAAGGGTCATTGAGGTTCCTATGGCATTAAAATGCCAAGAAAATATTTAGAAAAATTTTTCAATCGGTACAAACAATTTTGACCCGTTAAGCCAAACGGAGGGCATTTTGGTCATTTCGCCTTCAGAGACGATTTTTGGCCGACTTGTCCAGTTGAGTAAATAATTATTATGACATAAAATGTGAATAAACATTACTAAAAATTAAATTAAAAATGAGTAGAGATGAAAAGAAAAGAAAAATCAAATAATGCAAATTATGACATCTTTATGATGTCATTTACAAGTCCCCACCAATTGTATTCAAACAACCATTTAACTAACTAATAAAAGAGATAAATAAAGACCAAAGAATTAAAAAAAAAACAGCAGCCATCTTCTTCCTCCCATACCAGCCGAAACATGCCCTAGACCAACCTCCATTGATTTTTCAATCAAAGCTCAATTTCCCTCTTTATTTCACCTTAAACCCTAGACACCTTTCACTAAAAACTTGTCTATACCTCTTGGGAAGTGTTTGGCAGCCAAGAAAAGGAAAGAAAGTGAAGTTAAGCTTGGGAAAATTCTGCCCTACAAGAGGTTAGTGCACATATATACTTAGAACTCTTTATTTTCATGTTAAAGACTTAAAAAGGAGTAAGAATTTGAAAGCCAAATGAATGAAATTTATGTGTATGCATGCCCTGAATTTTGGCAGCCCTAAGGAAGGGATAAGAGTGATTGTTTTGATGGACTTAAAGTGGACTAAAGATCATGATTAAAGAATATATACATGTGGATAATGAATTAGTGAGTTAAACTAAGGTAATATGAGTGAACCTTGAATTTGGGCTAGGGTTTGGGGGTGAAAATTTGACTTGGCTTATGAAATTGTTAAAGAACACTCTAATGGTCAATTAGTGACCATTTGAGGTAAGTTGACCATAATTTGGACTGAAATATAGCATGGCAAAGTGAAATGTGTAGGCTGCGTAGTGACAGCAGCAATGAGGCTGTGATTCCAGCCCACTTGGACAGCCATAACTTTGGTTGTGCAGGTTCAATTGGTGTTTGGCCAATTGGACATGAAACTAGACTTATAATGGCACAATTTTTCTGAAGAAACCATGTCCAAAAGACCAAAGCAAGTGGACCAAAAATTGGTCCCAATCCGGATACCCTGCAAGCAAATTCTGCAGAATGACCAAATGAACAGTAAGGCCATAACTCACTGTAGAATGGGTCAATTGACCTGAAATTTTTACAGCAACAAGTTAAGACACAGACAAACAACTTTCATGAAGAAACCTACCCCAAATTATGTCCAGAACCTAACCAAAATGACAGTGGCAGTCACTGTTCATGGTACTGTAGATTTGGTAAATTCTGCAGAATTGAAATCCGGCCAGCTGTGGTTTTTGAACCATATCTGGAGCTACAAAACTCCAAATGGAGTGATTCAAAAAAAGAAATTCAACTAGACAAAATAAGGAACAACTTTCATGTTTACCATTTCCTCAAATTCCCACTGCAACAGTGCCTAATGGAACAGTAAAATTGGGTTACAAAAACTGAAAATTCTGCTTCCCTTGGTTTAAGCCTAGAAATGGTATTAATGGTTAATGCCAACAAGTTTTCAATGCAAAATGTGGTATGTTGGGAGTGTCAAAACTAATATACCTATTTTCTATCCAAAAGTCAACATTTTTGTTGACTAATAAAGTGAATAGTGACACCAAAACTTGAAATTCAAAAATTGAAGAATTCAAAAGTATCAAATGCCCTAGTATACCTAACTAGATTGATTTGGATAGTTTGGCATGCCAATAGGGTTCAGTTAGCAGTACTGCACATGGCATTATGCCATTCTGTGATTTTATGGCTTTTAGCCATTCTGACCTTGTGTTGATATTTGGCCTTGTGCCTATTGTCATTACAGCTTATTAGCTGTTCTGTTGCACACCGGGAGATGCACATGTGACCGATGGTGTGACGGCCCGAGTACTAGATACCCAGTGCCAGTTTACCCGTTATCCAGTCCAGTCGTTCAGTATAGGTTACTTGGGCAATCAAAAGAATGAAAGTGAATAAAGTTAACGAAATAAATGATTGTAACAAGTACAAAACAAGTAAAACATCGATACATTCAATACATATTTATTTTTGTTATTTCCTTTTATTTTATTATTGCACCACTAAGCATTATTGCTTAGCGCGTTGCTTTTGCCACGCGTAGGTTCTAGAGATACTGATCGTGAGCCCAGTAGACCGCAGACTGGGTGAGTCCATCCTGCAGCTCTGCATAGTGTCCGTGTCACCTCACCCTCCACAGTGCATTGGTAGGACACTAGGTTTCATTTTGATATTTTGTAACAAATTTTTTATTTTCTCATATGTATTTGAACTTATGTAATGTATTTTGATGTTCATGTAAATAATGAAAATTATGGTTATGAATGTAAAATTTGAGTATTTATTTATTGTTTGTATATGAGTAACATGAGAAAGGAATGTTTGAGTAATGGAAAGGTTGATGAAATCATTCTGAGACTTTGTTGATAAATGGAGTTGAGATGATTGAATATGAATATAGGAAGTGTTTTTCACAGGTTCCAAAGAACTGTTTTCTCCATTTTTAGCCGGTACTCTGCCGGATTTTCTTAAAAATTTTCGGAACCTCAAATAAATAATAATTTCGATAAATGGCTTAAATAAATTATATTTCATGAATTATATTCAAAATTATGACAAAAATTGATTAAGGTAAAATAGAGTGTGCCGATACACCATGTGACATTGCTTACTCGGATATACTGTACACGGGTAAGGGGTGTCACACAAATAACACCCATGACAATTCATCAATTAAGAATGCAATATATATAAGTAATGCATGAGCATGCCTGAACATATAATAATATTGAAATTATAATTAAAATTAATATTTTACTCACAAACTCAACCGAAGTCACTGTAGTGGCTAGGCGGAGGAGGAAGGCTGTCCCGGCTCATTTGACAATTTTATTACAATTATTTAATACATTTTACTCAATACAAACTGAGAAAAGACTAAAGATGCCCTAAGTAGGGCCGACAATCCAGCAGAGTCTCCCCTATACCTAGAACCTACCTAACCTGCAAAAGGGCTTAAAACACACTTCTATATCCACAAACTCAATCACATCACATAGCCCCTCCTAGGTCCATCCAAACAGTCATCAATCATAATATATAAAATTACAGTTTAGTCCTCATAATTGACCCTTTTGCAAAAACTACCCAAATAAGCTCTAAAAATTCTAAACTTTGCCCCGCGGTCCTTAGCAATATTACTAAATTAATGCAAAAAGAATTATAATTTTCTAAGCTACTATGAATATTTTATAAATTTTTAATCTAATTCAAGCACTAGGCAATTAAGAAAAAGTAAGGTTCGGGCTTACCTATGCCGATTCTGACCTCGGAAACGCGCTCGGGACGTCTGACAATAGTGGAATAGCCAAAATCTCAACCCAATTCCAAGACTTTTTTGGTAGCCTGTCTGTTTAGCTGGAAATTTACAGACCCAAGTAACCGTTGAATTTCTGCGAATTGAAGGTACCTACACTAAGCCCACAACACGGGGGTTAGTACATAATTTTTACGAAATTTTCTAAGCTCATTTAGTACTCGAAAAAATACTACGAAGTTTTATGAGACCCACCGAAAAATGATGTCGGAAAATTTTGAAATTTATATTGCCGCGAAGCTCTTGACGAGTGGAGCGCTCCGGTACTCTTGGTTTTCTCGTGGGGTTCATGGTTTGTGAGAAATCTAGCCCAAAAGTCGAAATTGGCTAAAACTTCCCGGACAAAAATTGGGCAAACCGCTGGATGAATTTGGTGTTCTTGGTGTCTATGGAAAGCTCTCGAGGTGTAGATGTGTTTTGGCACAAGACCCGGTCCAAATGGTGGCCGGATCGGTCGAATTTTAGCCTGGAAGCTAAAACGGTGCGCTGCGCACTGGGTGATTTTCGCGCTCCTTTTCCGGCGTTTTAGGCGATGGCAGGCGACAGGGAGGAGCTGAGGTGGTGCGCTGGCGAGGGGAGGAGGGCTGGGTGGCGACTGGCCGGCGTGGGGAGGAGGGAGGAGAGAGAAAATAGGAGAGAGAGAAAGAGGGACAGGAACGTGCGGGGAGAAAGGAAAAACAAGAAGAAGGCCGATCCAATTCGATTGGTCTGATCCGGTCCTGTTCGATTCGGCCGGTCCGATTCAGGATACAAAATTTTAAATTTTACTTTGCCTTGGAACCGAAAACAAGGCCCAAAAATTTCGAAAAAATTCTAGAAAACTCAGAAAAATTCGTAGAGTCCAAATATATTTTTAGTTTTGCCACGTGGCCTTTAAATTAATTTTTAAAAATCATCAAAGTTTTATATTTTCGAAAAATCAAACCCGATTTTTAAAATCCGAAAAATTTCAAATAATTTTCTAAAATTTAAATAAAATAAAATATTAATATTTACCAACAAAATAATAAATTTAAAAATTAGAGGTGTTACACTAGCACTCCCAAGCCGAAAACTAGCAAAATCATCTTCCAAAACATACCCCAAAGCTCCAAAGCACAATCCAAACATATAAACACCTTCCTAAGGCCTAGAACAACTTGAATTCTTGCTCAAATCTCACATGCAACCATTTGGAGTTTGAATTCAAGGTTAAAACAAACTTCCATCAACATAAAAATACAAAATTCTTAGGCTTAACTAAGGAATTAACCATTCTAGGTCCAAAAACACTTGGACTTGACATAAACAAAAACAATACTTCATTCCACATCCAAAATACATCAAAGAAAACATAATTTCATTCAAAAACTCAACATGCAACTCTTTTTCCAAAATCGAAGACTTAAAACCATGTAAAAATCACATGAAATTCAAAATCAAAACAATCTCATACACTAGGTGAATTCTTCTTAAAACCCAAAAGAAAGAGAAATTATCTCTTCCCTTGAAATGGAGAAAGAAGTGAATTGACAATTCTAACTTCAATCCATGTTCACCAAGCTTTCCTAAAGAAGAAATCAAGCTTTACCATTTGCAATCTCTAATAAAATCTCCTTGAAAAGTCTTTTGCATGTCTACCAAGTTGAGAGAGAAAGAAAAGTGAGAGTTCAAGTTACTTTTGTATCAGAAAACAATCTGTTGGTTATTTATGCCCTTACTGTTAAGGAATTTTCAACTGCCAGAAGTAATAATTTCAGCTGTCGAAGTTCATTCTACCCAAAAAAATGAATTTGAACAATAAAAAAGATTTCAACTGTTAAAAGTCTATATTTCAACTGCTGAAGTTTCTTCTGCCCAGAAGTTGCTTAAAACTTTTCTTTGAGCAAAACTATTAAAATATTTTTATTTTTAAATACATTTTGAAAACATCATACATACAAATACATGCACTTCTTACCACCATTCCCTTGCCTGTGGAATCTTCGAATTCGTCAGAATATTCCATCAAGGATAAAAATTCTGACGTCAGAAAATGACGGGTGTTACAAGAAGAATAATTTGTCAGGTAGTAACTGGTCCTTTTTCATTTTAGATGACAAAAGAAACCATCTATAATACTTTTATTTCGGAAATTTATTATCTCTGTATCCCGCAAAAGAGTTTAAATCATCAAATTTCGAAAAACGAATACGCTTACCAAACTCTATTGATAGAAGATCATCACTCATATTTGAATATTCAAAGTCTCCAACTAAAATGAGTTAATGATTCACATTGTATTTTAAATACTATAGCCTATTTGTGTTTATTAGATTATATTATTGTTAATTAATGAATTAATAAGTATTAATAATTAAAAATTATAATTAATTAGATATATAATAATAAATTTTAAAACATATAAAAAAAATCAATCAAATAAATATATATATATATATATATATATATATATATATATATATATATATATATATATATATATATATTAGGTTATTGTAGAGGAGAGGAGAAAAAAAAGAGTGGATGGAGAGAGTACAAGGGAATTTTGAGGGAGACAAATGAAAAAAACAAAGAAATTTTTGTCCTTAATATTTTTTAAACAAATACTTTAATTAATTTATTTTACCAAAATTTAAATTTTTTTAGATAAAATAGTAATAAATAGCCACCTCACCGGCTGCTGACTTGGGACAATGGTGGGAGAACAGTCACATCCAAAATTATTGAACACTGACAAAATCTAAAATATAATAGCCCTTTAAATATTAAATAAGTCTCTACTAAAAAATTTATATTTTATTGCAAAAAATTAATGCCGTCAATGATGGAAAATTTTAACTTTGCAAATAGAATGGCTCAAATATATTGTGTACAATATCGTATTAAATTATAAAACTTTTGTATTGTTCGTTCTTTTGTTATTGATTATTACTTTTAATTATTTAAATTTTATAATCATACTTTATTTATTTTCTATAATCACGTACGTTATCGACCACTCATTCAAATTTTATATTTAATTTAATTTAATTAATTTTAATATTTAGAGAAATTAATTCACACATTTAAAAATTTTCTTTCTAACTAACGATCTGAAAAAGACATAATAAAATGAATATATTTAAAAGGAAATAATAAAATGTTATTATTGTTGTCATCATCAGACCAATAATTTGCCTAAAAAAATAGAAATATTAATTCAATTTGGTCATTTTTAATTGAAAAAGTAGATTAATTAAATTGCAAGTTGGTTCAATTTAATCCATTAAGCCAGCTGCTCTTATTCCATTTTGAACATACTGAAATCCAATAATGCAACGTCATGCGAAGAATATTCCTAATATATTTCTATTTTAATTTCAAAAAAAATATTTTTCTATTTCAGCTTTTTTTCAGTTGACCAACACGAAGACTCTGTGACGTTGTTGCAACCCAAATTATAAGAAAATTATTTGCCAACTCCTTACGGTGTAAGGATTCCATGTAGGATATATTACATAAAACAGTAATATGATAGCAGGTGAATATGTATATATGTATGGATTTCAATGAGTGAACATGTATGTGGGTAGATTTTAATAAGTGAATATATCCATGTACATGGATAGATCTCAAAAATTCATAATCACTGAATATTTTATCTAATTATTATTTATTTACAATTTCATGTTAAATGTTGACATAAAATTACGATGATACTATATAATTTCTAGACATGAAAAAACTCATCTTGAAGCACTTTAAAAATTTATGCATTTTATTAAGTTTGATCTTCACATGTATCAGTTTTTAAATGAACCGAAAAATAATTAATTTTCAATTTTTAAAATTTAACTAAAATTTAAAAAGCAACTTCACTTTTTCCATTAAAATAAAAAGTTAGCTTTCCAACTACTTTAAAATGAAAAATAATAATTTTTATTTATAATAAAATTAAAATATAATTTCTTAATTAAAATTAAATAACTACTTAACTTTAATGATAAAAAAATTAATTGTACTATTATAAATAAATGAACAATATATATTAAAAGAATTAAAACTAAAATAAGTTTTTAAATATATTTAATAATTATTATTTTTTCTATTATGAAAAATATGAATAATTTTCTATTTTTTAATTAAAAATTTTTTGGCTATTAACATGTGAGTGTATTTTTCATGTTAGTCTTAGTTTTCGTAAAAAATAAAAAATACTTCTACAAATAAATTGAGCCAAAGTATATATTTATTATTTTTGCCTAAGTATTTATCATCTTTTATTGAATATTAATTATCTTTTCCTAAGTATTTATTATCTTTTATTATTATGAATATTACAATTATGGAGAAGAGCGAGTTAATCCCTTCATATGTGTCAACTCAGACCATATATTTATATTGGTTATATTTTTTTTTGGAAAAAAAAAAGAGGGAAGTTGGATGCTTAGATGTTGGCTCCCCAAATGCATGGTTGAACATATGGGGATAACTTCATCTTATCTAGGCTGCATTATAGGCAATATTGCTAGTGACTAAGCCGTAACTTGTGAGTTTTTAGCATTTGGGGAGAAGAATCTTTTGATGGCAATACAAGCAGAAACTAGAGGGCATCGATGTTGTGTGTGCTTCAATTAAATTGGTGCTCATTAGCTTGTGAATAGTTTTAGCAAGGTCATCCTCTTTTTCATAAATTGATCCATTGGAGGAATAATTTGAATTTTTTTTTTTTTATTGAAAATGAGAGCAGAGCTCAGGAACAAAACAAGTTAAACAGCCCTCTCGTGGGCAACACCCACAACATCATGCAATAACAATGAGCAGATTTTTGGCGGAGGATCATCCAAAATATGGACACCAACAGGTAGAGACGAAATCGAACCAGCAAGCTAGTGAGCATACATATTGTCTTCTTGATAAATATGAATAACACTAACATTTCAATTAAATCGAAGAAGATGGAAAATAGAATGAACCACTGGCCGAAGAGTAGCAGGAGCAGGACAACAACCCTAGACAATTCAATATGCACTAAATATATTATAATCCATTATTTTTATTTTCCATTAGTGCATGTATACCAAACTTAAGATTGGAATGGCCAAGAATGATGGTGACTAATAATAAAGGAAAGTTATAGACTTTACGAACTCGTAACTAATTGTAAATGTACGAGAAACACTCAATTTAATAAAATAGGCCTAACTTGTTAGGTGAGAAAACAAATCTATTAATTGACTACAACGTATGCTATTGAACAGAAAAGTGAAACATTTATTGTTAATCGGTAATTATATTTAAATGTTCTAATTTTGAATTATGTATTTTAATTTTTAAAATTAAAAGTAATTATATTTAAACCTTTAAAATTATATTCAAACAATTTGGTTGTAATTGCTCGTAACTTTAAAAATTATAATATGTAATTTAAAATTAGAATGAATTAGCGAAAACGTTTAATCTTTTCTAACTGAAATTTTCAATTTAATAATACCAATAAAAATTTCAATTTAATGAGTTATTTAAATTTAAATTATTTAAAATTTTGTATTATAAAAATAAAATGAATTATAAATACTTTAAACTAAACAGATCTGAGTGAAGTAACAATTAACTCTGTAAATGACTCAATATTGATGAGTGTGGTTGAAGTCCAATTAAGAAAGTAGTTGGCCAACTCATCTACCATTGTACATTAACAACCAAGTATTATGTTACGTCAATAACGCAAAGTAATTAAGCACATGCTTCAAATTATACCACAACCAACAAAATTAATGTTCCCTAAGGAATCACCACAACTTCATTGGGCTCATTTTATAGTCAACTCTTAAGTCATTTTATATATAATGTTTGCTCAACTCATTACTTAGGCTCTAACTCAAATAATAAAAAATATGAAAAATATTTTCAGAGAAACATTAGGCTTAAAGAAGGAAAATTATAAAATTTAAGGTGGAAAGGATAACATGCAAGCATGTCAAAAGGAAATTTATTAAAAATTTAGCAGTTCTCCAAGATCATACCCTTCAGCAAACTTTATTGTAGGAGAATAAGGTGTCCAAAAATATTAAATATTAATAAATTCTAAAATAATATGAGCTGTCAACGTGCATGTGATGCATGGAAATTAATAATATTTACTTTTAGTCTACGAATCAGGCCAATTCAATTGAAAATTTATTGAGTGTTATCACTTATTATAAATAATAGTTGTAATTTGTAAAATCTATATGTAAATTTGATATTTTATATATGTAGTCTACGATATATTAAATTCACTTCAATTTTATTACTAATATTAATTTTAATTAGTCTCATCATAAGAACATAAAAAGCAAAAGATTTTATCTAACATTTTTTATGGATATATAGGGAGAGTGAGAGAGTGATGGGTTGCAATAGGGGAAGAGATTAGGAGTGTGGAAATGTTGGTCAGCAACTGCAGTTGTTGCCAACATATACCTCCTCTGGACTACTTCCCAACATGTCCTCCTTCCCATCCATTCCATTGTTGCCAGTGCGTCCCTAGCTGCCATTTTTGCCAACAAAATAAACTTGCATTTGGTTACTGCGTCCCTTCCTGTTCCACTTGCCCAGTTCTGCCAACTGAACGTGGACCAAAAATTGAATCAGGCAGTGGCGGAACAACCGAATCAGGCAGCAGCAGAACTGAGACAGGCAGCAGCAGAACAACTGGAAGAAGCGGAGGAGGACCCGCCGAACGTGGGACAGAAGAAATTATCCAATTTCCCATTCCGGAAAATCCTTCCTGGAGTAATCTCTCTCACTCTCCCTTTTTCTCTTCAAGTGCAAAACATATTTCCGTCGAATCACCTATACATGCAACTTTTTTTATAATAAAAAATATAGTTAACACCATTCACATTATTTGCATTAAGTTGCCTAAACTTCATCTAATTATTTTAATTGTGACAAAAATTTAATATGGAGTGCACATACGAGATAGTCTAATGGAAATTTTGGGTGAATTGAATTGAATTAATTCATCAGGTAATCCAAAACTTTATGGTTGGGGATTCCAGCACTTTGTAGTTAATGTGGGGAGTACAGTGATCGTTCCGTCTGTGATGGTCAGTGTGGGCGGAGGTGGCAATGTAAGAATAGTTAAATAGTTGAATATTTTTATTTGCATTGACCCATATGATGGAATTGAATTGAACTGATTGGATATCTACCTACCAGGTAGAGAAAGCGAGGGCGATACAGGCGTCGCTGTTTGTAATGGGAAATACACTTTTGCAGATTTGTTTTGGTACTCGGCTTTCTGTGTCGATGGAAACATCCCAAGCTTACACTATCCCTATAATTTCCATTGCTTTATCAACTTACAGTAATTTTAATAACTCACTCGATCCCCATCAGGTCGGTTGGCTTTTTTTGTTTTTAATTTAATTTTAATTTGAAATTTAAAATTAAGAAATCACAATCTTTAACAACTTTGGCATCATTGAACTACTAAAGATTATGGAGAGATTGCTAGGAAAAGACATTATTAGAAGAGACAATTCATTAATATTTTACAAATCTTCATATAAATATTTAATTTAACAATTTTTAAACTCATTTTTATATAAATTTCAACTCTAGCCTATATTAAATGCAACCAATTCAAAATGCATGACCTGTTACCATCACCAATTACCAATAGCACAACAAATGAATTAATATCATAAAAAGTTCAAAATCTCACATTTTTTTAATATATATATATATATCAATTTAAATTAAATAAAATCTCGTGAGTTTTCAATTTAAATTAAATAAAATCACCATTAATTTTATTGAATTTTTAATTTTTTTTAATAAAATATGGGCAAAGTTAAAATATATATATATATATATATATATATATATCAAAATTTCATACTTTGACAATTAATGGATATTTATTTTAGTCAAATCACAATATATTTCTTTTAAACATTGCCCGTATTGCAATACATGTATTTTTATTATTAGCCTAACAATAATCGAGCGCTTGTCCTCCCACTATTGAATATATTTTGATCAGCTTTTATTGAGTTGATTTGCTGTGATTAGAGGTTTGAACAATTCATGAGACGTGTACAAGGGGCAAGTCTCATTTCGTCTATCTTTCAAATGGTGATTGGTTTCTCTGGTTTGGCGAAATATTTTGCAAGGTATAAATTAATTACTAGATTTGGGATGTTCTTTCATTGTTTACTTCCTCAATTGGCTTTGGTTTCTATATGTTTTTTTATGGCAGACACCTTAGCCCTCTCGCTTCTGTTCCTCTAGTAACTCTCACGGGACTTGGGCTCTACGTTCGTGGATTTCCATTGGTAAAGGCATCTAAAAAGCCCAATTCAACTACCTTTCATTTTATTATTATTATTATTATTATTATTATTATTATTATTATTATTATTATTATTATTATTATTATTATTATTATTATTATTATTATTATTATTATTATTGTGATCTTCCACTGGTTGGTTTATTGCTTGTAGGTGGCCAAGTGTGCTGAAATTGGACTCCCAGCTTTGGCTATTCTGGTTTTCTTAACTCAGGTGAGTAACATGCTTCATCATTTTTGTTCCAAGTGGTAACTTCATTAGAAGGATTCAATGGCATCAAACCTAATTGAACTTATCAGTGAATTTCAATATAGTTGATGAACTTCAATCAACGTATAAAGACTAATTTTCTTTTAGAGGTTTCGTTTGAATTAAATCCTTTATAAGAAAATAATATAATTAAATTTTTACAAAATTATGTTTGATTTTTATTTCCTTAAAAATAATTTTTTAAGTTAAATAAATTAAATTTTTTCATTTTAAAATTAATTAAATTAAATTAAATTCATATAAAATTCTAAATTCCGAATAGGAGAAATGGATTTCACTGACATCTAATCTATTATAAAGATTTAGCTAAATTTTTTGTATGCTAGTTATGTAAAATAAACATTTTATTAGGCTGTTTTGTTTATAGAGTTATATAACACTCTATTGTCATGATCCAACTCTACGTGTTAAACTGGCATTAGGATTTAGACTAGTATAAAATTTTTTAATTTTGTAGTAAATCTCATTGTTCTCTAAATTCATAACTAAGCCTACATTCAAAGAGCAACATAAAGAACAATATAAATCAATTTGGGCCAATTCAGCCCAATACCTATTATACATGCGCAACTACAAAAGCTCAACTCAATCCTGATACACAACATATATAATCCATTTAATATAATTTATTACTATTAATTAATATGAGATATTATTATGCACTAGTGTCACAATAGAGTACTAAGATTAGAATGGATAAATAATTAATTAAATAAATAAACACAATAAAAACTACCAAGCATTATCACAACTTATGGAGAAAAATGCAAGTTAGATGATAAAAGAACAATGCTTATCTTGCAACCTAAGAAACAATATTAAACAGTAATGAGTGTTTGACTAAGATAGTTAAGATATTAATTATAATTATAATTTCTATAACTATCTATTGTTAATGCAGTCATATGAATGTAAATGTACTAAACAAATAAATCACCCAATCCTCACATGATAAGATGAGTTGGCGCTATATATCATAATACATTTTAAGAGGTAACCCCATACCCTGGCTCTCTGAAATCCAACATGTTCTCTTATTCTATTCTGCGAGAGTCAGTAAAATATAGTATCATGCCTACCTCATAGTGACAAGAGTCGGTGAATACCTACCCTACCTATCCATATTCATAAGAGTTAGCGAATTATTCAAGCCGTACGTACCCTAGTATTCCACATCCATAATACATAAATAAGCACCAACTTATTCCCAAGGCGGTACAGCATAGAAAATTATAATGTAACAAATAGGCGATGCTCCTGATATAATTACTATTTACATATGTATAAGTGAATGCATGAACATGTTAGAAAATGTAAAATATGAATAATATTAAAATTATATAAAAATAGTCAATAACCAACTCACTAGCTGGTCAATTTGATTGCAGCTGGTCTGGCTGGAAAAAAAAATAAAAAGATAGTAAGTTCTGATCACTTATACAAAGAGACTAACATCTATCAATTAAAAGTAATTAAATACATCCAAGGCAATAATAATAAATCCTAGGTTTTGCCGATATTTCGATAGAATTTCCTCTATAACTAGATCTCACCCCCTATGAAGCAAATACAACACAAGTAGCAACAACAATAAAAAAAATTGACCTTAGGCCCACAATAAGCTCACAATACCCATCTAGGGCCGATAAGAATCCTAATTCTACATCCAGTTGTCCAATATCTAGTTTGAGTCCTTAACTACTTTATGGTCCAATTAAATAATTCAGTACATCAAAAATTATAAAAATATTCTCGATGGTCCTCTACATCATTATTGTATTAATTAAATTTATTTTAATTAATTTCACTAAACTATAAATATTTTATAAATTAATCAGCTAGTCTAAAATTAGGTTAAAATCACACAACTCGAGTTCAGGTTTACTTTTGTAAATTATGTCACCTGGAACGCTTTGGAACATCTAAAAATACTAGAATCGACCGTAATATTGACTATATTCCTAGACAGGCTGCCAGATCGGGCCAAAACTTGATCTCGGGCACTAGTGAGCTATTGCCAATTTGAGTATACATTTGGAATGCTAATGAGCTATTAGTGACTGATCTGCAAACAATTCATCGAAACTCTACTTTAATTACCCTACATCGGTCAATTTAGTTTAAACTGTCTATTAAGCATCTACTTCATCTTATCTCCGATCAAGGCATGGTTGTGTCAAATCGAAGCTTGCAAAGTGTAGATCATACTCCCTGGGTCCAATCATCCAAACTCATTGCCGACTGGCTATAATTTAGTTGGAAAGCCACAAAATACTCATTTTCTCCCTCCTCCAGTCACCAAATCAAGCACCACTGGTCTCATTTGAAAGCTTGTGATCCTAGGAGTTCATAGCACTTGGAATCACTAGAAAAGACCACTAGATGACAATGAAATCACATCATGAAGTTGTTATCTCACAGGCACATCTGTCTCTCTCTCTCTCTCCTTGATTCCTGTCGTAGTTACTGCTGCTTTTAGCCATCATTCATGGCCTAAGGGAAGTTGTCAGAGATTGATGGAGATGCCAAAAGCCTCATCATCTAAGGGGTCACGCCAAGAAAGGGAAGAATGGTGTGACGATTAGGGTGTCATGACTTGATTTTTAGACCAGACTGGCACTAGGACTTAGGTCAGTTTAAGGCCTCCGAAGCCTGCAATAAGCCTAACTATTTCTAATCCATTCATAAAGCCCATTCAGATAGCCCAATTTCAAAAAAAATAAATAGACAGAGTTCAGCCTTAAACTGGACTATTCAATAGGGAGCATTAACTCACCTGACTTGTAAACAAAATATAATCAATAATTTGAAAAGCTCAGCTCACCCTCACTATCCTCCAGAACAAATAAATCAACATTTGGGAGCTGAGCTCCCTCCATCAATAATAATAAACATTATATACATCTATGTAATCTCACATAATTAATCTTACAACTCTAGAATTTAATTTATTACAACCCCAAATAGAAAAATACAATTATTGGTCTATGTGGAGTTCTAGATTTAATTAAAGGACAATAACAGTAAATCAAAATATATATGCTTAAACCTGTGGGGAAAGAAAGCAGGCTAATCACAAAATAAGCCACTATTACCTGAGGAAAAATAGTTAAACAGGGATGAGCGTTTGACTCAGAGAGTAAGATATTGATTATAAATATAATTTCTATAACTATATAATCTAATGCATTCATATGTATGAAATGCACACGTTCATGTAGTTCAAACAATTTAACCAATATTCGCACAAAAGATAATTTAGAGCACGTACCCATGTGTCACATCAATACATATATGGGAGCTGATCCCCTATACAACTTTCTTAATTTAATACCTGCCAGTGAGGTTAACTCAAGCATAACTTTTACTTAATAATCCAAGTGCGGGGGCCAGCGAGATCAACTCAAAGTTGTGCTCTCTTCGACTTATCTATATATAAGGATTGGGTCCTAACGAGTCAAGCTCTAGCCGTGACTGTCCGTCCTACCCATATCCATATCTACATCATACTCACATCAACATACACACAAGGCTCCAAGTTATTTTAAGGCAACATTCACAAACAAATTCAATAACATAAGCAGTAAAAGATCGTGCCTAGCATTTAACTAATATATACATACACATAAGTGAATGCATGAGCAAGCCTTGAATATAAATTAATAATATTAAAATTACAAATAAAATCAATATCAAACTCATAGATTATCTAAGTATTGCTAGGGTGGCTGAGAAAAAGAAAAAGGTTAACTCGGATCACCTAAACATTTATGTTCAAGAATTTATCAATAATGAATAAAGCAAAGAACTAAAGAATCAAATATATCCTAAATTTATGCCAGAAATCCGGCATAATTTCTCTTGTACTTAGGACCTACCTAACTTGCAAAACAACCCAATTAACACTTCTTAATCCAAAGGCCTCAGGCTCACAACACAACAACGATACAATGCCCCTCCTGAGCCTACCAAACCAAACAATTCTCACATAATTACACATTTTAGCTATTTAGCTTAAAACTAACATTTTGCAAAAATTATCTAAATTAACCTCAAAAATTCTATAATTATTTTCTGCAGTCCTTAACAAGGCCATTCTACTATTGCAATTGAAAATATAATTTTCTAGCTACCCACGAATATTTTATGGATTTTTATTCTAAACTCAACATTAGGTAAAAAGGAGAATTTGAAGTTCGGGTTTGCCTACACTAATTTTGATACTTGGAATGCGTCCAAGACGTCTGAAAATGGTGGGAAGCACTACAATATTGACCCACTTTGCCAGCAGCCCGTGTGTCTGACCCAAAATTGCAGTCCTGATCACCGGTGGAATTTCTTCAAAATGAAAGCACCTATGCGAAGCTCACAATACCAAGAGCTAGAATATAATTTTTATTTAATTAAAAAGACTCATTAAAGATCAGAAAAATCACTGGCAAGCTCATGGGACCTATCAAATTTTTGATATCAAGAAAATTCTACATTGGTGTAGTTGCAAAGCTCTCGATGAATAGGACAAGCTGGTAGTCTAGGATTTTTGATAGGATTTATTGTTTGATAGAAATCTTGCCCAAAAGACAAAATATGCTAAAACTTCTGAAACTTAATTCGCACAAATCGAGAAATGATATCATGCAAACTTAGTATTTACATGATGCCCATGAAGAGATGAGCATTTTGATAGTAAGAATGTCGGAAACAGTGACCGAAGAAGAAAGCTATGGCTGTGGACAAAAGAGGAGAGAGAGAGAGAGAGAGAGATTGGGGGGTTGATCGTTTTAAACTTTAGTTTTTTTTTTTTAAATTTAAAAATAAAATTATAAATTGATCCATAAACTTTCTAGATCTTTTAAACAAGTCTAAAAAATTTTTTCAACAAGGTTCAATTTTAATTTAATATATTTAAAATTAAATAATAATAATAATAATAATAATAATAATAATTTTAAAATATCTAAAACATAAAATTTTAGAATTTCACAATCATAGAAATTTTAATTAAAAATTCAAAAATTAAATTTTAAAACTAAAAAAAAATAATCTCATGAAATATATTTATTTAATAAAATAATATTATAATAGACTAATTTATAGATTATCTATTTTTAAAAATTTTTCAGATTATTAGAGGGAGGGTAAAGGGCGAAAGGAACTTCGAGGGAAGAGGGACTACTATTGCTGTTTCGAAAAATTAAAAATTTTCCCTTTTTAACTTTTGATTTCCCAATTTTGAATTAAATCCAAAATCTTTTCAATTAGTACAATTCTAATCTAATACATTTAAAATTCAATTTCAAATAATAATCCTTTAAATTAAATTACTAATGTACTCAAAGTATTGACACAAATAAAATTATAATACATTTTAATTTATTTCTAATTAAGAATTTAAATAAATATATTGAATTACTTTCAATAGAATATAAAATTAAAATTTTTTTGAAATGAACATCTAAATTAAACACACCCCGAAATCAACAATCAAAAACAGAAATGAAAAATAAATAATCCAATTAAAAATTATAAAATTTATAATTTTAAATTAAGGTTATTACACTCTAATTGCCAATATAAAAAAAGAAAAGTATATATTAGATTAATTAGGTAGATATGGATTCCAAGTAATGAGGTATAGGAATTTGACATTATGTTTCACTTAAAATATGAATTCAAGTTCACAAACGATGCAAATTAAAGTTCAGCGATTACCTTGAAATCCAATATAAATTAAGTGACTTTGATGAAAGCCTGATGTGGTTTGTTACCTAGTTGGATGAGATATATCATAAATGAGAAGGGAAAAATTACAAGAAGTTAGCTTGAGAGCACATAACACATATTGAAATGTATGTTTAATTTTCAGAATGGTTTTACCTAATGCTCTTGGTGTTCTATCTTGTTGGTAATCAACGTTTATTGCAGTTTCTTCCCCGTATATGGAAAGCGAAAAAAGAGATAGCTGGTCAAGTAGCAATCATACTTTCTGTTGCAATTGTATGGACCTATGCAGAGATTTTGACTGTGGCTGGTGCATATGATAATACAACTCAAGAAACACAAATGAATTGTCGTACTGATAGTTCTGGGCTCATTGGTGCTGCTCCTTGGTAAAGCTTAAATTCCACCAACTAATTTTAATTCATCTCTACTGTGATTTTGCTGGTTTAGTACTTGTTTGAAAGTTATGCTTCAGTCAAGTGGGGAGCTCCAGATTCAGTAAAACTATCAGTTATATTTTTGCTTCACTCTATGCAGGATAAAGAATCCACATCCATTTCAATGGGGAACTCCCATTTTTGAAGCTGGCGATGCTCTTTCAATGATGGCTGCTTCCCTTGTAGCTGTTATTGAGGTTTTTTTTTTTTTCATATAAGTATTTCTTCGAAATTCATTGATCCTTTTCAATAGTTCGTTGAAAAAGATCCTCTATCCATGAGGCCACCGCTTTATCTTCTTGATTTGATTTTATTTTATGTTTTTTCCAGTCTTCTGGTACATTTTATGCATCATCAAAATTAAGCGGTGCTCCTCCTATACCTCCCTATGCCCTGACTCGTGGTATTGGCATTCAGGTGGAAGTGATCCTGTGATGCTGTATTATTTTCTCTTAAGACCCCTTTAACATTCTGTAATTCTGCATCTCTTGATTCAACTTTTATCAACATCCAGGGAATTGGAACTATGATAGATGCAGTATTTGGCGCAGGAAATGGCTCCACTGCTTCAGTGTAATGACTTTAAACTTTCAAAAAATCTTATGTATTATGTTTTTGTTTTTGTTGGAGAAAAGTGTTTTTACTTTTTACATACAAGTTTTTATAACATCTAGATTGATTTGGATTTGGTGCTATATATGGCTGTCCATCCACAATTGCTGACATAAAAATTGCAGGGGGTATTGAGTTGGTGAATGTCCTACACTTATAGCAGTAGCAGTCTTTCTTCTACTACTGCTATGAGCTAATTATTATTGTTGTTATTATTATTATTATTTTTTGGTACTTATAGGGAAGATGCAGGTCTTTTGGGATTAACACAAGTAGGAAGTCGGAGGGTCGTTATAGTATCAGCAATCTTTATGGTTTTCCTTTCCGTTTTAGGTGTAGTATTCCTCATACTGCAATATTTTACATTTTTTCAGCTTTATCTAGTCTGGATCAATCTACTTACATTTGTACTTCTATTGAGCTTTAAGTTTCTTTTTTTAATCTCATTTCTGCTGAAACAATGTTGCACATAGGGTCCTTGGTACTATAAAATTTTGTTCACTCGATGTAATATCTGATGGGGTCATAATCTGTCTCTAACAGGAAAAGTTGGGGCTTTTTTCGCTTCAATACCACTGCCAATTGTGGGAGCCCTCCACACTGTCCTCTTCCCCTATGTGGGTATGTCTCTCCTTTCTATTTCTCAGTCAAAGATATATTTGAATTTTGCATTTTCATTAATTAAATAGTTGCAAAGTAATGTTTACTGTGATAATCTGATGGATTTTTACAAGAGAATAGAAACAAGTGAAAGTGATGATGAATTTCCTAACAATCTCTTTCAACTTGATCATTTAGAACACTGAATATTGCTGAAAATCAACGTAATGAGCACTTATTGCAGCTTCAGCTGGGCTTCAATATCTCGAGTTCTGTAACGTGAATAGCTTCAGATCAAAGCTCATTCTAGGCTTTTCTCTCTTCATGGGCCTCTCTGTGCCTCAATACTTCAAGGAATACGTTTTTCTTTCTGGTCATGGACCTGTTAACACAGGAACCACCTGGGTACGTGTGTTTCAAATGTAGCTTTCTGTTAATTGTGTAAAATATAGCTCATTAAACAATTTCAGATTCATAATTCAATGATGAAGCTCTTGTGATTTCTTTGCTTCCAGTTCAATGACATAGTGCAAGTGATTTTCTCATCCCCGCCAACTGTTGCGCTTATAGTTGCTTTCTTTTTGGATCGGACTCATACTCCTGGGGCCTGCTCGACCTGGAAAGACAGTGGCAGGTATTTGAAGGACAAATCAGATGAGTCGGAAAAGACTAAAGAAATCTATGATTTCATTATTTCACTTGGTGATATGTGCTCTTAATTCTAACACGCTGTGTCCACTATACATGAAACAATGGTTACAATTATTCATATTTTCTCTTACCAAGGAGTCTATCTTGTTGCTTTCTTTTTGACAAGTTGTGGCAATTGACATATAATAAATGTTCAAATGTTGATTTTTAGCTTTGGATCAGCCCTATATATTTGGTATTTTACATGAATAATCTATCCCACTTTGTTAGTAGTAGTATATTTATTAACTAATAACTAATCATTTTTTTTTTTTTTTAAAATGTTGGAATTGTCAAGTTTAAATCTCTATGTCATGTACTATGAGATAGATGCCCGGATACTAGCTACAATACCAATACATATCAACCCGTGAACTTTAGCTCGGTGGTAGTGGGTGTTGTCTCCAATACTATAAAGCCTCCAAATCAAATTCTAGTCAGAGTCAACCGTACCTTAGTGCTAATGCTGCTTCGTTTTGTCTTGGCGTGTCTTAGTCTCTTGCAAAATTTTCATGATCATCTGAAATATGCCAAGGAATCAGCAGTGACCATACAATTTCCATTCAATCTCCACAGTTCATAACATTTTCAAAACAGTTAAATAAATTCATTCCCATTGCATTCAAAATATTTGATTACATTCAAAAGTTAGTTCATAAACATAAAAAGCCAAAAGACCATATTATTACATATAACTTTACAACTGCTCAGTTACAAAAGTACATATGACTACAAAATTATTTACATCAACTAATTACAAGGGTATAATTAAATACCCTTACAAAAGTATCTGAGTAGTCCCCAAAATCAGCAGCTCACTATGCTGCTTTTTCCTTGCCTCTATCTGCGACAGCAAAAGAAGCTATCGCTGAGTATAAAAATACTCAATGGTGCATACTAAAATATAAAATGCATAATATAAATATTTATTATCAATTCACAGTTCAAATATTTCACAATTTTTCAAAACTCATTATGGCACAATTTTGGTCAAACAATTTAATAAACATAGTATTGCCAATCCATGCACAACTTAAGCCATGACACAAAATTTCTTATCAATGCTGTGTTGTACACCACGACAAAGCGATCTATAACCTCACTAATCGAAATCAATGAGGGAGGTGGCTAGCTAGCTAATGAGTACTCATCCGATCTCGACCTCAACTGGTAAGCCAGAGAGGGAGGAAAATAAACGATCTCAACCCTATAAATGGAGGACGAATAATGTAGTACTGTCATGCTAAGTGTGAACACAAAATCAATTCAAAATAATTTACTCAAATAATTTTTTGAGAAATCTGATCAATTCCCAAAGTCATATTTGCGATCATAAAATGGCAACACAATTCATAATTAACACAGAAGTCAAATTTTCAAGAATAAAATATTTAAACAAGAATTATTGTGCACAGACCTGATATGAGTCACCTCTAGGCCTTGACTCAGTTCTTTGTCCCTTCCGAGTCTTTTTTAGCCGAAACACACAATTGACAGTGTTTCAGTACCTTATCTCATAATAAATCCAATAATTAATTCATATATATACTCAATTTTAGCCCCAATAAGCTTAAACTAATGCTTTTGAAAATTTTTATTTCGGGGTTACTATTCATGATACTATTCAAGTCAAAATATTGACTTTCCTATACTTAATAGGTATGGGAATTCCAATTATACCCACATACCACATTTTGGGTGCCTAATTTGTTGGTTTTGATTGTTTCTTCAAATTTTAGGTCTCTTATGTACAATTTCAAAATTTCCAGATTTGATGTCCTGTATTTTACTATTCCATTAGTTATGTTGCTGTGAAAATTTGGCAAAGAGTTCTTCATAAAACTTGTTCCTTATTGTCTTAGCTTTAATTCCCTTTTTGAATCACTCCATTTGGAGTTTTGTAACCCAGGTTATGGTTAAATGAACAAACACTGTTTATTTAGTCATTTTGGTACAGTAGCAGTGCACTACACCCGGGTTTGACCTAATTGTTCACTATGTTATGGTCATTTTTTGGGCATGATTCCTGAATGAAAAATGTGCCATTATGTGTTTTTTTTCATTCCTAATTGGCCTCACACTAATTGGGTTGGTAAATTTTTAGTTTTGGTCCCTGAAAGGGACCTAGGTCAAGCTGTCAGAATATGAACCCTAACCAATCCGAATTGAAATCTCATTCTACCAATTCACACACACCACAAATGGTCCCAATTGACTATTTCTCGACTCAATTAAGGTCAATTGCATCAATTGATCAATTCCCCAAATTTTTTCCAATTTTCAAAATGTTCAAGAACCCTAATTACACAAATTTAAAATATAGTGAAATCAAAGTATATATCCATGGTCTACATACATAATTCAACCTAAACAACCATTCAATTGCATCAATTTCATTCAATTTCTAATCTCCCATAGGCTGGCCGAATGCCATATTAATAGCCCATATTTATTTTCTTTTGATTTTTAAGTTGATTTCTAGGTTACTTGAGCTAAAAACACAAGTAATTAAACCAAAATTTTCAATTCAATTGCTTACCTTTACTTTAAACTTCAATTCTTCACTTCCCTCCCTTTTTCCTTTTCTTTTCTTCTTCAAATGTCTCCTCAAGTGAAGTTAACAAGTTTTAGTGGAACAATTTAAGGGCAAAGTAGGGTTAAGTGGGAGTTTACAAGCTTGACATAAGCTTTAATAGAGGTGGAGCAATGGTGGAGAGAGAGACGAGTGGGCTGTCGATTTTGTGAGGAAGAAGTAAATAATTTTTTTTTTATTTTTTTGGTTATTTTATGTCTTATTATATGTTGTTGACTTGGTCAATTATGGTGGGGAAAATAAAATAAATTTTTGACATCACAAATGATGTCATCCACATGATGCAATAAACCTTTTTCTTTTCTTTTTTCTATTTCCCTTAATTTTTCATTAGTTCTTTAATTTAATTCTTGATTCCAAAATTTTCATTTCTCCGATTTTATTAGACAGTTAGGTCAGGAGTCACCTCTAGGGGTGAATTGACTAATTTGCCCCTCACCGGTCTGATTCGATTTGTAAGTAATTCTATATTTCTTTCATATTCCTAACCTAATTATTTGACCTGCTTAAAAATTCTCTTCTATGATTTTCTCTTTTCCACTGTGTTCGCAATAGCACTAAGGACCTTGGCGTCACATTTTCCGGTTCAAAATTCGGGTTACGATGGCCTTCGCAGTCACTTCCCGGGAAGGTCACCCATCACTGTGACTCCCAGCTCATTTAACTTTTTATGTTCTATTTTTCTTATTTATACTTACCTATCAAGTAGTCACTATTTATTTTCATTCAAGGCTTATCTAGGTGTCTTAGATGTAGTTCTAATCCCCTTAATTGTTCGGACCGACACCGATCATCAGAACATTAAAATATATCAGGCCATGCAAATAGGGGTGTTACAATTATTGTGTGAATTGATGCAATTGAACATGAAATTGATGATTAGAACATTTGATTGCATGTTGTTTGAGTAAATTGAAATTTTGGAGTTAGGGTTGGGGGTAAACTTAGGGTTTTGCTCATATATTGGTGAATGGAAGTCCTAATGGTCAATTAGTGACCATTTGGCTATATTTGATGAGGAATTGAAGTGATTATGCCAATGGAATTGAGGTTAGGTATGCTGCCTTAGGTGACCTACAGAGCTGGATGTGAGTCCAACAAGTTTGGGTAGCTGTAACTTGAGAGGTATAGGTTCAATTGGTGCAAGGCTAATTGGACATGAAACTAGACACATAATGGCACAACTTTGATGAAGAAACCTTGCCCAGAAAATAAACTTAGAATACCCTAAAAATTGACCAAATCCGGGTAACCAATTCTGGACCTGGTAAAAGTGACCAAATAAACAGTGTTTGTTCATTTAGCCATAACTCAGTGTAGAAATATCCAATTGACCTGAATTTTATATCAATGGAAAGCTTAGACAATTTAGAACAACCTTCATGGAGAACATAAACTCAAATTCTGGACTTAACCTAATGGAATTGTCCACCAAAGTAAGGACACCAAATCTAGTAGAACCAATTTTGTCCAGAATTCTGGGTACAAGTCAATCCGGCCAATTATGGTAAAATGGCCATAACTTGAGCTACAAAACTCCAAAATGGAATGATTCAAAAAGGGAATTAAAGAAGACATAATAAGGAACAACTTTCATGAAGAAAATTTTATCAAATTTTTACTGCAGCCAAGTCCAATGGAACAGTGAATTTGGACCTCAAATTCTAAAAATTTGAAATAAAACCTGGGAGGCTAGGAATTGAGTTTGGCAATCAATGCCAACAAAAATAAAATGCAAAATATGGTATCTTACTGAACTTAGGTTTAACAAATCTATTATAAATTAAAAAATCAACCTTTGAAGGGAAATGGTTAAGTGAATAGTAACCCCAATGATATAGGAAATGGTATACTAAATTAGAAAAACTGTTAGGATGATTAATATAGATAATGTGATTAATGAATTTAAATTCTTAAAGTTAAGTGACTCTAGGATTTAAGAAAAATTTAGTTAAATTTGAAATCCATGAAATGTTCATGGATTACTTGAAATATGATTGATAATTTGTATACATAGTGTAATGAATAAATAAATATATGAATGAGACTTTAGTTCTCATTATTGGAAAAAGGATAAGGAAAAATGCTTTGAGTACAATTACACATGAAAATAATTGTTATAAATTGTTATCAATATGAATGATATAATGAATGAATAAAATGATGAATGCATAATTTAGGTAGAATTATGTTTTAAACATTTACACTTCAGCTAGGAATAAAAATTGAATTGTTCTAAATTATAATTAGAACTTGTAATGAAATAATGAAATAATAAAACAAAATATATTAACATTTAATTGTATTTATGCACCCATGTATTGCCTAGACACGTGTGTCAGATTAGATAGATTGACATGCCAATAGGGTATTATTTGAGCAGTACTGCCTAAGACTTTATGCCTGTATTTATGATTTTATGGCCACACTTATGGCTTTTATGCCCGATTACTTGTTATCATGGCTTTTAGCCATACTGATCTGTTATCATGACTTTTAGCCATACTGATTGCATACGTGGTTGACGTTCTGTATTTCATGTCCCATGGTATGATGACTCGAGACACTACGGTGTCCAGTGCCAACGACCCGTTATCCAGTTTAGTCAACCTGTCATAGGTTACTTGGACAGTAAAATTTATTAAAATAAGTTAAGAATATTAACAATTAAAAATATTAGAAATTAAATAAATGAGTAAGAAAACTTAAAATAAATTAGATTAGTTATTTAGCAGAAAGAATTGAAATGAACTGGACTGATGTTAAAAATTTATCTATTATAAAATGACTCTGAGAGCCTTAGTTATTATAAAATAATCAAAGATAACCTAGAAAGTATTGAATTAAATGATACAAAAAATTAGTAATAGAATTATAATTTAAATAAATGTTACAATGAACTATGTTTTATTTCCACCTATATTTTGCATATTATTTTCTTTCTTATATTATTGCACCACTAAGCAGAAATGCTTAGAGCGATGGATTTGTTTCCTTCGCGCTGGTACTGAAGCTAAAACCCAGTGGACATGTGATTGAGATTTTTGGAGTCCAGATCTACAAAAGTATCAGAAGTGTATAAGGTTGTCACCTCTTCAGCAATACATGTAGATAGAGCCCATATAAGTCATATTATGTATTTTGTATTTTATAATTAGTTATTATGTTGAAATGTAAATTATAGAATTGTAATTAATTTGTATATCATGTAATTTATAAATTTATATAATTAGTTTGTATATTGTGTAATTAATGAAGATTTGAAATTTTTGATATATGAATTGAACATGAAATGAGTTGCAAGAGTTGAATGTGAAATGATTATGATGAGCATAGATGATATTTTTATTGTAAAATATTATTAAAAATTTCAAGCAGGTGAATAATGAAATATGCTAACTGGATATAAAATAGGGGAAACTCCATCAGTTTCTCTTATGAATTTAATTTATATTAAAATATAACGAGAACAAAACTATTAAAGGAATAAAGTAAGATAAGATAGGGTGTTCTGGCACCGAGTATGACATGCCTTACTCGGCTACACTGTAGACGGGTAAGGAGTGTTACAATTCAATTTATTACGGAAACTTTGGGGATATTTCAGAATAGTCATAGAGTATGTGGGAATTACACTTAAACTAACTTGATGAGCATTTCCCTTCTTACCTGATGATGCATACATTTTGCATAGTCATTTAGGTCTAATTTCATAACCATTTTATTTGATTATTAGTCATTTTTAGCTAATTTCATTAGTTATTTAGTTAGTTTTTTTTCATAATTGTTAATTTTGGATTAATTTGTAATTTTTACTTTGTTTTGTAGGAAAAATGGTATTTTTGAAGGACTGAAGAGAAATTTTGCCATTGAGGAGTGACTTCTACAGCCAAAGATGTCAAAAACAAGTTTTCAAGCTGAAATATGCATTGAACAAATTGTGCATAACTTGCCGCATAAGCTATGCAGATCTGCATAAGGAGAAAAATCACTGTTCCAATACCTGCCGAAATGTGCATAAGGAGACTGCATAGCTTATGCACATTCACGCCTCCCTTATGCACTCTCACGGAATTGTGCATAACTTATGCACCAAGTTATGCAGTTTTGCATAAGTGAACCAGAACCAGCCGAAAACTGCATAAGGGACTGCATAACTTATGCAGTCCACTTATGCAGTCCCATAAAGGTTTGATTAATGAGCTGGCAGAAGATTCCCTCAGAAAATTCCTCCTAGAACACACCATTTTAGGGCTCCATGTCAGAAAATGCTATAAATAGTCTCATTTCCCATTTTAGAAAAGAGGAGACAAGGAGCAGAAAAGGAAAGGAGAGGAGAGGCAGAATTTGAAGAGTCACTTTCACCTTCCACACCATTTTCAACCAAGATTCGCAGATTTCTTTCTTTCCTTACATTTTTCTATATTTCTAGTGTTTAATTTCTTATTCCTTAGCTTAGATTAAAGCTTTATTTCCATTTAAACTCAATATATCTTGTAAGCATTATGGATAGTGAGTAGTTTTACCTTTGATTCTGGAGTAAGGGTTGTAATATTTGAGATATTTTGTGGATTTTGATTGGATAATCCATATTTTGTGGTCTTAATGAGTTTTATTCATTTCTTGTGTGCTTAATGACATGCTTAGTGTAGGATCCCATTAAGTAATGTTCTTAATCCATGGTTGAAGCACCGAAAGGAGAAGACCTTGTGATAGATAATCAAGAAATTGGACTTAATTAACTTAGACCTAGAAATAGGCTAAGGATTAAGAGGATTCACAGATTAATTAAAGAACTTAATGGGTCTTAATTAATTCTAAGTCCACGAAAGTAGGATTAGATTGATTAAGGCACTCTTTGTCTCACTTGAAAGGGAATTCAAAGGATTTAAGAATTAATCTCCTTAAAACCCATTAGTTTCATAAGATTGGATAACCAATTAAAAATCCCAAAATAGCTCGAATATGAAATCCCGAACTCCGGAATCGCCTTTTTATCATTGCTAATTTTCAATTGAATTTAATTGCTTGCCATTTTAGAATCTTGCCATATTTGAACTTGCCTATTTCAATTTGATGCAATTTTAGTTTAATTAATACATTGATGAATAGAATATTAATTTTGCACATATAGATTTCACATTATCAATACCCATCAAGTCATTACTTTAATTTCAAAAATACTTCGATTTAGTCAACTTTTATATCAAAAATTCAATCATTAACTCAACTCCTCGTGGGAACGATATCTTTACTGTATTACTTGTACGACCCGTGCACTTGCGGTTGGGCCACATCAAGTTTTTGGCGCCGTTGCCGGGGAGTTGTTTGTTTAAGATTGAATTCTTGATTATTTTAGTTGTTTTTAGTTTTATTTTGTTATATTTTCATTTTGTGTTTGTTTGTTCTTTTTCAGGTACTTTTAATCTTTTATGAGAAGAGCTAGAAGCACAAGTGACACATCCTTATTGTTTGATCTTGAAATTGAAAAATTTTGTAAGGCCAACAAGAAAGAAACCAGAAAAAGAAAAGAAGCCTTGAGAGAAACTGAATTAGAAGAAGTCATGGCTGATGAAAGAATGAGAATTGGTGTTAATGCTGGAAATGATCAAAACAATGAAAATGCAGCCCAAGGTGAAGAAGTTGTTAATGCTAATGTGCCTAGGGGAAATATGATGGATCATGCTTTTCCTCGTTTTGATGACTTGAGAGAGAGCATAGCAAGACCAAGAATTGATGCAAATAGCTACAAGATGGATTTTGGAGTTCTTCAAATGATTCAGAATTCTCAATTTGGAGGACATCCTTCTGAAAATCCACACACACATCTGAAGAAGTTTGCTATGATCTGTGACATGCAAAAACAACTTGGAGTGTCTGATGATACAGCAAGATTAAAGCTATTCCCATTCTCTTTGAAAGATAGAGCATTGGATTGGCTTGATTCTTTACCTCACAACTCCATTACAAATTGGGAGCAACTTACTGATGCATTTCTTGCACAATATTTTCCACCTGGAAAAACTCAAGAATTGAGGAATCAAATGACAGCTTTCAGACCAAGAGAAGATGAAACTCTCTATGAGTCATGGATGAGATGGAAGGAATTAGAGAGATAATGCCCACATCATGCCATTCCGAAATGGATGATAAATCAGAATTTTTACACAAATGTTACTCCTGCAATCAGAGGGATAATTGATGCTCAAACAGGAGGAGAATTTATTATAAAGCATGAAGATGAAGCTTATGAGCTATTGGAGAAAATTGCAAAGAACACTCATCTTTGGAGTAGTCCAAGAGGACCAGCTCCAACTCAAAAGAGGCAAGCTGCTGGAATGTATGACCTTGATCCATTCAACATGATTAATGCAAAGTTTGATGCACTTACAAATGTCTTGGCTAAGAAGATGGAAGACTTAAGTATGTTGGTTAGTTCATCATCATCATCTGGAAGTTCATAACAAGTGGCTTATGCAGAGGGAACTACCAGCTGTGGAGTAGATTATGGAGAGCAAGTTGCATATGTAGGTAATTATGGAAACAAGCAAATGGGAAATTCTTACTCTCAAACTTACAATCCAACTTGGAGGAATCATCCCAACTTTTCATGGGGAAATCAGCAAAGTCAAGTTCCAAATCAGAATTTTCAACCACAACAGCAACAAGGAATTCCATATCAGCAAAATAGGCAACCATTGCCTAATTTTCAGTAGAAAACTATGAATCCTCCACCAAAACAGCAAGAACAAAGTTCCACCACAGAAGCTTTATTGCAACAGATTCTTGCTAATCAAAATAAGCATGATGAGGAGATGAGAGAGATGAAAGCAAGGCTAGAACAGATGCAAACACATAACAGAATGCTGGAAAATCAGATTGCACAACAAGCGTCTTCCTCAAGTACTAAATCTTTTGGAAAACTACCAAGTCAACCAGAAAACCCAAGAGAGCAATGTCAAGCTATTACTTTAAGAAGTGGGAAAGTTGTAAATAATGAGGAGAGTGAAAAACACGAGAAGAGTGAAAATGATGAGAAGAGAGAAAATGAGAAAAAAACTGATGAGAGTGAAAAACAAGAGAGTGCAGAAAAATGTAAAGAGAAAATTGAAGAGAAGAAAGAGAAGTATATACCTCCTGAACCCTACAAGCCACAACTTCCCTTTCCACAGAGATTTCAAAAAGCCAAGCTTGATAAGCAATTTGGAAAGTTTTTAGAGGTCTTGAAGAAGTTTTATATCAATGTACCTTTTGTTGATGCTCTTTCACAAATGCCCTCTTATGCAAAATTCTTAAAAGAGATTCTCTCAAATAAGAGGAGACTTGAAGACCATGAAACTGTAGCTTTGACAGAAGAATGTAGTGCCATCCTCCAAAGGAAACTTCCTCCAAAGCTCAAAGATCCAGGGAGTTTTTCAATTCCATGCCACATTGGGGAATCATGTTCTACAAAAGCTTTATGTGATTTAGGGGCTAGTGTTAGCCTCATGCCCCTCTCCATCTATGAGAAGCTCAATATGGGAGATCTTAAGCCAACCCACATTTCTCTTCAGTTAGCTGACAGATCAATTAAGTATCCTGAAGGGATTTTGGAGAACGAGCCTCTAAAGGTTGGGAAGTTCTATATACCTGTTGACTTTGTCATCTTGGACATGGAGGAGGATTCTAATATTCCAATTATCTTGCGAAGGCCTTTCCTGGCTACAGCTGGTGCTTTGATTGACGTCAAAGGAGAAAAATTGACTCTTAGAGTTGGTGAAGAGCAATTGGTTTTCAATATTAATAACACTATGAAGAAGCATCATTCTGAAGCTGATACTTGCTTGAGAGTTGATATCATTGATGAGCTGGTTAAAGAACACTTCAGAAAAAGATATCCGGAAGATCCACTTGAAAATTGTTTGGTTCATGGAGGAGGCATAGACTATGACAACCCTCATGTGGCTGCATATGCTCAACATCTAGAGGGAAGTCCACCATTCATTTCTGCTCTAGTCTTTCAACTCACACAAAAGGAAAAAGTAGAATCTAAGCAATCATCATTCAAGGAAGAAGATGCACCTAAGGTAGAACTTAAGCAACTTCCTTCTCAGCTCAGGTATGAATTTCTTGGCACTAATAACACTTATCCAGTAATTGTAAATGCAAACTTGAGTACTTTAGAGGCTGATAAGTTGTTAAGAGTGTTGAGGCAATTTAGGAAAGTTTTGGGATACACCATAGATGACATTAAGGGAATAAGCCCACACTCTTGCATGCACAGAATCAGTTTGGAAGAAAATTGTAAGCCATCTATTAAACATCAGAGAAAGTTGAACCCAAATATGAAAGAAGTTGTTAAAAAGGAAATTTTGAAGTTGCTTGATGCAGGGATCATATATCCTATCTCGCATGATGCCAGGTAAGCCCAGTACATGTTGTTCCAAAAAAGGGTGGAATGACAGTGGTCAAAAATGAAAATAATGAATTAATTCCCACCAGAACAGTGACTAGTTGGCGAATGTGCATAGATTACAGAAAATTAAATGTTGCCACTAGAAAAGATCATTTTCCACTTCCCTTCATTGATCAGATGTTAGAAAGATTGGCTAGGCATTCTTACTTTTGCTATTTAGATGGATACTCAGGTTTTTTTCAAATCCCTATCCATCCAAATGATCAAGAGAAAACCACTTTCACTTGTCCATATGGAACCTTTGCTTATAGAAGGATGCCATTTGGGTTGTGTAATGCACCAGCCACTTTTCAAAGGTGCATGATGGCAATCTTCTCAGATTTCATTGAAGACATAATGGAGGTTTTTATGGACGATTTTTCTGTTTATGGATCTTCATTTGATATATGCTTGGCTAACCTTTCTAAAGTTTTGCAGAGATGTGCAGATACTGACCTTGTGTTAAACTGGGAGAAGTGTCATTTCATGGTTCAGGAAGGGATAGTGCTTGGACATTTAGTGTCCAACAGAGGAATAGAGGTTGATAAAGCCAAAGTTGTAGTGATAGAGAAGATGGCTCCTCCTACCAATGTCAAAGGAATTCGAAGTTTTCTAGGACATGCTGGGTTCTACAGACGCTTTATTAAGGATTTTTCTAAAATAGCTAAACCTTTGTCTAATTTGTTAAGTCATGACACACCATTTGTATTTGACCAAGAGTGTTTGGATGCCTTTTGCAGGTTGAAGCAAGCTCTTATCACTGCACCAATCATGCAACCACCTGATTGGAGCCTACCTTTTGAAATTATGTGTGATGCTAGCAACTATGCAATTGGGGCTGTCCTTGGTCAAAGAAAGGACAAAAAGGCTTATGCTATTTATTATGCTAGTAGAACACTGGATGAGGCTCAAACAAATTATGCAACAACTGAAAAGGAATTTCTAGCAATTGTCTTTGCATTGGAAAAGTTCAGACCTTACATTATTGACTCAAATGTGGTTATATTTTCAGATCATGTAGCCATCAGGTATTTACTCCGTAAAAAGGAGGCTAAGCCTAGGCTCATTAGGTGGATTCTGATGCTACAAGAGTTTGACTTGGAGATTAGAGATAAGAAGGGAGCTGAAAATGTAGTTGTTGATAATCTTAGTAGGCTGAAATTGGATGATGAAGAATTGGATGAAATCCCTATTGATGAGTTTTTCTTGGATGGACAACTTTTCTCTCTTGTTGCTAAATTACCTTGGTATGCAGACTTTGTGAATTATCTATCTTATGGAGTCTTACCTCTAGGAATGACATGGCAACAAAAGAAAAAGTTTTTGCATGAGGTGAAATTTTATAGATGGGATGATCCTTTACTCTTTAGGAGATGCTGTGATGGTCTAATTCGAAGATGTATTCCTGATGAGGAGACACAGAGTATTATGCATCATTGCCATGCTTCTGATTATGGAGGACATTTTGGAATCTCTAAAACAGCTAGTAAAATTTTGCAAGTTGGTTTCTTTTGGTCAAATCTTTTTAAGGATGTGAGGAAATTTATGTTAGAATGTGATAAATGCCAAAGGAGTGGAAATTTGTCAAAAAGAGATCAAATGCCCCTATATGGTATTCTTGAAGTAGAATTATTTGATGTCTGGGGAATAGATTTTATGGGGCCATTTCCTCCTTCATTTGGTAATAAATACATTCTAGTTGGAGTTGACTATGTGTCAAAGTGGGTGGAAGCTATTGCAACTCCAACTAATGATGCTAGAGTGGTAGTGAAATTCTTAAAGAAATTTGTCTTGAGCAGATTCGGAGCTCCTAGGGCTATAATTAGTGATGGGGGTTCCCATTTTTGTAATAAGCAATTTGAGAGCTTAATGAGGAAGTATGGTGTAGTGCACAAGATAGCTACCCCATACCACCCTCAAACTTCAGAATAAGTTGAAATTTCTAACAGAGAGCTCAAGCATATTTTGGAGAAAACAGTGAACAATTCTCTGAAAGATTGGTCTATCAAACTATATGATGCTTTATGGGCATATAGGACAGCTTACAAAACCCCTATAGGAACTACTCCCTTTAGGTTGGTGTATGGTAAGTCTTGTCATTTACCTGTGGAGCTAGAACATAGAGCATATTGGGCCATTCAGACCTTGAATTTTAATCTTAAGCAAGCTGGTGAGAAAAGACTATTGCAACTTAATGAGCTTGAAGAACTCAGGATGGATGCTTATGAAAGTGCCCGTATTTACAAAGAAAGAACCAAAGTATGGCATGATAAGCATCTTAGGAAAAAGGAATTCAAAGAAGGTGATTCAGTTTTATTGTTCAACTCAAGATTGAAATTGTTCCCTGGAAAACTTAAATCAAGGTGGACTGGTCCATATAGAGTTTCTAAGGTTTTCCCTTATGGAGCAATTGAAATTTGGAGTGAAAAATCTGGGAATTTTAAAGTCAATGGGCATAGATTGAAACATTACATAACTGGAGACCCGATAAAGGGAGCAAGCTGTTACAAGCTCTCCAATCCCTCACCTCTTTTTCAGTGAAATTCATGAAGAGTCCAGCTAAGGACTATAAATTAGCCCTCTTGGGAGGCATCCCAAGTCCTTTTATTTTTATTTTGCTGATTTACTTTCATTTTCATTGCTTTTGTTTTTATCTTGAATCTCCCCAAATTCAATTTTTGACATTGATGAATCTTGTCCCTTGTAGATGTATTTCAATGGAGGAAGGTTGGTGAACTGCTGGGGAGTGATTCTTAACTTGAAAATTTTGTCCTTCAAACTCTCCCAAAAACTGATTGGTTTTTGCTGCATAACCTGTGCAGGAGTTGCTACCTGGTTTATGCAGAGCAAAAAATGACATTCTGCAGCAAAGAGGATGTCTGCAGCAGATTACTTAAGTTCTTGGTGAGGTTGGGTGTGTAACTTTTAAGTATATCTGCTTTTAATGTTAATATGGTAGTAAGTGAGTCAATTTTGTAGTTTTGAGCTTATTTGGGTTGTGGGATTCAAGGTAGGTATGCTGCATTTTCTTGGCAAAACTTGGAGAGTTCATTTCATCATTTGTGAATAGATACAACTTTATGCAGATTTTATTGAGTTTTTATTGTGCTAAATGTTGATTTGCAGAATTTGAGTCAAAATGGCATGGTTCTCAAAGGTCTTTTATGTAGGATCCATTTCTACATGCTTGTGTGATGCATTTTTGATGAACTTTGTATATATTAATGTGTTTTTGGTAAAAATTTCTCATGATTTATGCTTCATAGAATTATATTTCTTCATTTTAGGGTATTTTTCACACTTGCAATTCATGTTCCATTGCAATCCTAATCTTGTTGAATTGTGCATAAGCAACTGCATAGCTTATGCAATCCTGCATAACCACAATTCTTGCCATTTTTCACCTTTATTGCAAGTGCATAAAGAGAGTGCATAGCTTATGCAACTCTGCATAGCCTAATTTTCTCAAATTCATATCTTTTGAAACATGCATAAGAGAGTGCATGACTTATGCACATTTGCATAACTTCAAATTCTTCATTTTCTCTCTCTGCCGAAGTCTGCATAAGCAGAGTGCATAACCTATGCACTTCTGCATGACCAAAAATTCTGAATCTCCAAACTTGCCGAGGGGTGCATAAGCAGAGTGCATGACTTATGCACTTCTGCATAACCAGAAACCCAAAAATCTCCAAACCTGCCGAGGGGTGCATAAGCAGAGTGCATGACTTATGCACTTCTGCATAACCAGAAACCCAAAAATCTCCAAACTTGTCGAGGGGTGCATAAGCAGAGTGCATAACTTATGCACTACTGCATGAGCTATTTCTCTAAAGTCCAAAACCCACCGAGAGGTGCATAAGGAGAGTGCATGACTTATGCACTTCTGCATAACCACCAACCCCAAACACCAAAATCTGCCGAGACCTGCATGAGTAGAGTGCATGACCTATGCACTTCTGCATAACCACCTTCCATAAAAATCAGAACCCACCGAAACATGCATAAGCAGAGTGCATAACTTATGCACAACTGCATAACCACATTTTCCAAACACCAAAACCCACCGAGAGGTGCATAAGGAAGGTGCATGACTTATGCACAACTGCATGACCACCAACCCAAGATTTCAAAACTTGCCGAACAGTGCATAAGGACAGTGCATGACTTATGCACTTATGCATGAGCTATTTCTCTGAAGTTCAAATCATTCTGAAACATGTATAAAAGAGTGCACAGGTTATGCATAAATCACTTTTCACTTATGCAGTTTCTACACAAACCCGATTCAAATCAAATTTCTTTTCGGCAATTTTCTCTTCCCTCCTCCACCTCCCGATATCCCTGCTCACCCCTTTTCCCCCACGACCTCAATTCCGGCATACCCTTTTTCTCCACTCGCATTTTCGTCGGATAAACCCTAACTTCTCCCTGCATTCTCATTTCCGCCCTCATCTCCTTCATCTTCACTATCAAGAACCATGGAGTCGCCTCCCCATTCCCGTCCAGCTTCTCCTCTCGAGGTCTCGCCATTGTCAATGATACCTCCCAATCCCGATTCCCCTCCACAAGCGACACCCCCACCACCTCCCACAACCACCTATAAGCGGAAAGTTAGGTCGAAATCTGTGCGACCAATATCCTCTGCCCCTCCTCTATCCAAACGCAAAGAACCACCCACCCCATTTTCAGAACCACCACCCAAAAACCCAAAACCTCAGCCTCCACACAAGCCAAATCACCCTCTTCCAGCAAAAAGCAAATGTCAGCAGTCTCATTAGTTTCAAAACTCCCTTGGCCTCTTCCTGATGCAGTTCAAAAGGCAGCCTTTAAGAGACTTAAGGAAAGAAAAGTGCAACCCACTAGGTATATTTCTGTGGACTCTCTCCAGTCACTTGGTTTATTTGACAATGTGGTTGCTTACCTTGATAGTATGGGTTGGATGGAATTTGTGCACAAGCAAGAAATTGTTTACCCAGCCTTAGTATTGGAATTTATTTCCTCATTCTCTGCCAACCTGAAATTGCATGATGTAGATTTTCAGCCAATTATGAAATTTAGATGTTTGGGGCAAAATAGAGAGCTGTCATTGGACCAATTTCATAGCATTTTTGGGTTTGCAATTGATGGGCTATTTCGAGTGCCACATACTGGGGTAGAGGTAGCAAATAAGGGTATTTGGAATGCTGCCCAATTTTGGAGAATCATCACAAACCAACCTCAGACTTTCTCTGCTGGCAGATCAAAAACCTCTCAAATACTTGACCCTGCACTTAGGTTCATTCATAGGCTGATTGCTAGCACTATTTTAGGCAGAGGGACTAGTTCTGGTGCTTTGGGAAATCTGAATTATTCATGTTATGGTGTGCTTTCCACAAGGTCAAAGTCTCTCCCGGTTATTTCTTTTGTGAGCATGTGTTGCATATTGCCACAAAATCCATAGGTGACATTGTCTTGGGTGGGCTCATAATCACATATAGCCAAACATTTTGGTTTTAACTCAAGAGCACCCAATACCAAAGACTTGTGGACACCTTATATTTTGATGCTGCACACCTATCTAAAACAGGGTTCAGTTTACCACATTCTGATATTGCACAACCTGCAGCAGAAACTGAGCCCATTGCACAACCAGAAGCCCAACCTTTCCCATCACCCCACAAAGACTCTACAACCTACCCCACCCCTCGATGCACAGAGACCCCAGCAGCCTTCTCGCCCACACCTCCTACAAGTGAACCTTCCTCATCCACCCCTCTCCGCATTCAACACTAAAGCCTTATTCACCTATCTTGAAAGGCTTAGTGATGATATATACTTTGTGGATAGGAAGCTTGACACTGGTCTTGATACACTCAAGGATCGTCATGATCAACTCTTTGACCTTGTCATGGAAACCAGGGACAAGCAAAAAGAATTGAAGGAGATGGTGAAGCAACTCATGATCTTTCTGGGAATGCCACCTCCACCGCCATCACCTCCTCCAGCACCATCATTTCGACAGCAACCAGCAGCTACCAGCCCCTTAGCAACATCCTTGGACAAGGGCAAAACAATAGAACTAGATTAGTTTTTATTTTACTTTTGTTCAAACTTGTAGGACTTTTCCTTTGTAAATATGTTCAAACATTTATAGTTTGTTTTGAATTATGTTTGTTTGTTTTGAATTAGTTTGTTTTAAATTCTGTTTTTCTTGAAGTTTTATTGGATAGCTATTACATTAGTTTTCTTTGATTTTCATTGCACTTATTGCCCTTTTGTACATATTTGCCCATACTCTGTATACATTTCAATGCTTCTAATGCTAGTTGTACATTTCCCCTTGCTAATCATCATGCAGCAGCTTTTGTATACACTGCACAGGCTATGAATTTCCTTATGCAAATATTTTGCATAGCCTGTGCAACCCTTTTATGCCACTTATGCAGAACTGCACAGGCTGTAATTGTAACACCCTAGGCAAATCTCACATCGACAAAACACGGGAGTGATGCTGGGTATATAAGTTGATGGTTTGTAACCCCTATTGACGCATTTTAAAACCGTGAGGACTTCTGCCCAGAGCGGACAATATCAATAGTGGGCCGGGCCGTTACATTTGTGGTATCAGAGCGGCTCCGCGTGCAACCTTGAACGATGGTGGGCCAAACCTCAACGAGGACGCTGAGTCCCATAAGGGGGGTGGATTGTAACACCCTAGGCAAATCCCACATCGACAAAACACGGGAGAGATGCTAGGTTCATAAGTTGATAGTTCGTAACCCCTATTGACGCGTTTTAAAACCGTGAGGGCTTCAGCCCAGAGCGGACAATATCACTAGTGGACCAGGCCATTACATTTGTGGTATCAGAGCCGCTCCGCGTGCAACCTTGAACGATGGTGGAGCAAACCTCGAGACGAGTCCCATAAGGGGGGTGGATTGTAACACCCTAGGCAAATCCCACATCGACAAAACACGGGAGAGATGCTGGATTTATAAGTTGACAGTTCGTAACCCCTATTGACGCGTTTTAAAACCGTGAGGGCTTCGTCCCAGAGCGGACAATATCACTAGTGGGCCGGGCCATTACATTTGCCCTCACGGTTTTAAAATGCGTCAATAGGGGTTACGAACTGTCAACTTATGAATCCAGCATCTCTCCCGTGTTTTGTCGATGTGGGATTTGCCTAGGGTGTTACAATCCACCTCTTATGGGACTCGGCCCTCACGAGGTTTGCCCCACCATCGTTCAAGGTTGCACGCGGAGCGGCTCTGATACCACAAATGTAATGGCCTGGCCCACTAGTGATATTGTCTGCTCTGGGCTGAAGCCCTCACGGTTTTAAAACGCGTCAATAGGGGTTACGAACTATCAACTTATGAACCCATCATCTCTCCCGTGTTTTGTCGATGTGGGATTTGCCTAGGGTGTTACAGTAATCCTCTTATGCAAATGTCCTGCATAGCCTATGCAACCCATATTGCCACTCATGCAGAACCGCATGGCTTATGCACCCTACTTATGCACATGTTCTGGACAGCACTTTACTTTGCATAACCTGTGCAGCTTCTTATGCATCCCTTTATATCTTGAATTCTCCTCTACTCCATACCAGGTAACTCTTTCTTCTTGCTCTTAATTTTCACTAATCCTGGTTATTCCCTTTGCTTTGAGTTTTGATATTACATTGCTTGAGACATTGAGGACAATGTCTAATTTTGAGTTTGGGGGTGCATTTTGATTTTTGCTTTATTTTTCACATTTTGAGTATAAGAGCATCTCATCCCATTCCATTTACATATATTGTAAATATTTACATACACATCCATATATACATATACATAACACATTTACACACACATTACACATTTACATACGCATTATACATCACATAGCACATATACAAATAGACAAATTGTACACATTACACACAAATAGACAAATAGACTTCCTCCATTTAGTTAATGCATTACTCATTTTAGAAATCATGCATCATGCATTAAAATCTTTTGCCAAATCCCTTAAGTATTGAAAAATGTGCCTATGAGAGTAATTTGACTCACCTTTTAGTTGGGTTTGTGGATTGAAAGTTTCCTAAGAGGTGCAAGGTTTTGAAGTGTCTATCCCTTGCCTATATCTTCTTAGCCAAAAAGCCACCCAACTAGTCCTTTGGAGATTGGAATGCTTAGAGGGAGTTATTGGATATAAGGTAGTCAAATGATGTCTCACCAATCCTAGAACAAATTTTCTAAACCTTTCAAGGCGAAATACCAGCTTGTACTTGAAAAGAGAGATGATTAGGCATTCTTTGATTTAAACCTTCTTATTTTAAACCTTTGGCCCTTTTCCTAATTAAAATTGACCCTTGCAAACCCCTTTGAGCCTTTTTATTCCTGATTTTTCTTGAAATCCGAATTGCTACCTAACCAATGAACCAAACACTCCAACCCTTTTCATGAGAATAATATTGAATATTAGGTACACTTTCTAAAAAAAATAAAAATAAAAATAACAAAAAAAAGAAAAAATATACAATAAAAGGGAGAAGAAGTGCTTGTCATCTTGTAAAAGTGCTAGTATATGTGCTTTTCACTATTGCCATTCAAAATGAAAGAAATCCACCCAAAGTATTAAAAGAAATGAGTTTGGGGGTGGCATTTTTAGGGACAATCATCAAAAGAAAATGCAAAATACAAGTTTAAAGTATCAAAATGTCCCTCCATTTTTATGTGTTTTGCTAGCACTTGACAATTCTCATTGTGTACTTCTCTCCTCCATATAAAAAAAAAGAAAAAGAAAAAATTATAATAAAATAAAAAGTGTACCTTATGTTGTTAAGATTGAAAATATTCTCATGCTTTGAATCCTTTTTACCCATTCTTCTTCTTAGCCTCATTTTGAACCCCATGGCCCCATTACATCCCTAAAAAGACCTTTGATCTCTTGATAGTACTTGCTACATTAGTGGAGATGGGAGTAGGGAATTTGCCTATGGGATTGGAAAGCTATTCATTCATTCATTCAATTCCATCATTCCATATAGAGACACTTTGACTATTGATTGTCTTAGAATTCCTTTTGAGCATGACTCTCTCTTTTGATTGGTTGGTTTGGTGATTTTGAATGATAATTGACTTGATGGCTAAGCGGTGAAAGCTTGGATAAGCATTAAATTCTTTGCATTTTGAAGGATGGGTATATGGATTGCTGGTATGGCTAAAAGGGTGTTAAGTTACTTTAATAGGTGATTTTCATAGCTCTTTGGATAAGGCACCCCTAAAATTTTTTCACCACATTTTAAAGTTTGCTTGAGGACAAGCAAAAGCTTGAGTTTGGGGGTATTTGATGCATACATTTTGCATAGTCATTTAGGTCTAATTTCATAACCATTTTATTTGATTATTAGTCATTTTTAGCTAATTTCATTAGTTATTTAGTTAGTTTTTTTTCATAATTGTCAATTTTGGATTAATTTATAATTTTTACTTTGTTTTGTAGGAAAAATGGTGTTTTTGAAGGACTGAAGAGAAATTTTGCCATTGAGGAGTGACTTCTACAGCCAAAGATGTCAAAAACAAGTTTTCAAGCTGAAATATGCATTGAACAAATTGTGCATAACTTGCCGCATAAGCTATGCAGATCTGCATAAGGAGAAAAATCACTGTTCCAATACCTGCCGAAATGTGCATAAGGAGACTGCATAGCTTATGCACATTCACGCCTCCCTTATGCACTCTCACGGAATTGTGCATAACCTATGCACCAAGTCATGCAGTTTTGCATAAGTGAACTGTAACCAGTAAAATCGCATAAGGGACTGCATAACTTATGCAGTCCACTTATGCAGTCCCATAAATGTTTGATTAATGAGCTGGCAGAAGATTCCCTCAGAAAATTCCTCCTAGAACACACCATTTTAGGGCTCCATGTCAGAAAATGCTATAAATAGTCTCATTTCCCATTTTAGAAAAGATGAGACAAGGAGCAGAAAAGGAAAGGAGAGGAGAGGCAGAATTTGAAGAGTCACTTTCACCTTCCACACCATTTTCAACCAAGATTCGCAGATTTCTTTCTTTCTTTACATTTTTCTATATTTCTAGTGTTTAATTTCTTATTCCTTAGCTTAGATTAAAGCTTTATTTCCATTTAAACTCAATATATCTTGTAAGCATTATGGATAGTGAGTAGTTTTACCTTTGATTCTGGAGTAAGGGTTGTAATATTTGAGATATTTTGTGGATTTTGATTGGGTAATCCATATTTTGTGGTCTTAATGAGTTTTATTCATTTCTTGTGTGCTTAATGACATGCTTAGTGTAGGATCCCATTAAGTAATGTTCTTAATCCATGGTTGAAGCACCGAAAGGAGAAGACCTTGTGATAGATAATCAAGAAATTGGACTTAATTAACTTAGACCTAGAAATAGGCTAAGGATTAAGAGGATTCACAGATTAATTAAAGAACTTAATGGGTCTTAATTAATTCTAAGTCCACGAAAGTAGGATTAGATTGATTAAGGCACTCTTTGTCTCACTCGAAAGGGAATTCAAAGGATTTAATAATTAATCTCCTTAAAACCCATTAGTTTCACAAGATTGGATAACCAATTAAAAATCCCAAAATAGCTCGAATATGAAATCCCGAACTCCGGAATCGCCTTTTTATCATTGCTAATTTTCAATTGAATTTAATTGCTTACCATTTTAGAATCTTGCCATATTTGAACTTGCCTATTTCAATTTGATGCAATTTTAGTTTAATTAATACATTGATGAATAGAATATTAATTTTGCACATATAGATTTCACATTCTCAATACCCATCAATTCATTACTTTAATTTCAAAAATACTTCGATTTAGTCAACTTTTATATCAAAAATTCAATCATTAACTCAACTCCTCGTGGGAACGATATCTTTACTGTATTACTTGTACGACCCGTGCACTTGCGGTTGGGCCACATCACCTGAGACAATAGCTTTTGTTTCCAAGATTGAGTTTTTGCCTTCACTCTTTCTTTGATAAAATTCAAAGCTTACACTTTTGATCTTCCCCAAAATAATGGCAATCCAAGACACTTGTCCTCAGCACTCATCTACTTTAGGTTCATCATAGCTAGATTAAACTGAGACTTAGTATGCTTTCTACAACAAATACAAGATTTGTGATAATTGATTCTTTGCCCTGTTGCCTCAGAATAGCTAGAAAGAATATTGAGGATTGCCCGAACTTCTCTACAGGTAGCTCTTTCGAATAAGAGTGTCATTTGCAAATAAAACATTAGTAAAAGTAAGAATATCTAGAAAGCTTCATGTCTTTAATGCTATATATTTGCTATTTTACACGAATAGTCTAGCCCACTTTGTTAATATTATTATATTTATTAACTAATATCTACTTTTTTTTGAAATGTTGGAATTGTTAAGTTTAAATCTCCACGCCATGTACTATGAGTTAGATGCCCAAATACTATAATACTAATAATACATATCTATCAATGAGATTTAGCTTGGTGATATTAGAGTTGTCTCCAATGCTGTGAAGTCTCAAATTCGAATACAAGTGGAAGCCATTTATAGCATAATACTAATACTACTTTGGTTTGTCTTGGCTTGTCTTAGTTTCTTTACCTTCCTTGCAGAATTTTCATAATCATATGAAATATGTCAAGGAATCAGCAATGACCATACAATTTTCAAACTCTCTATTTTTAACTAGATATCTGCTGGCTCCAATGATCATATATAAGAAAAAAGAAACAGAATTTGAAAGGAAAATTATTCCAAAATCAAGGACCTTTTAAGTGTACAAGAAGTAAAGTAAAGGTTGAATTTGGTAACCAAAAAATAGCAAAACTGAAATTGGGTTTGTCCACTCCTTTATATTATACATATATTGATTGCAGGACCATTTGTTTCATGAAATATCCAGTCATCTTTGGAGTGGTCCTTGGTTGATGTTGCTAGGATGAGGCTTTTCTCTAGAATTTTTGATACTACATAATGGCTGTTGATAGTGGGCATTGATGTGCTTAGTTTTGATGCTAGTTTATGCCAGGGACTTTATTTATTTGTTTATGCTGATTGGGTTTTCTTTATGCTTTGGTTTTGAGCTATTGTTGCAACGTTATTTTCATTTTTGTAGCTGAACTCTATTTGATCTTGGTTGTATTTCCTTTTGTAAGGTTTTTGCACTTAGCATGCTAAGTTTTAGGTTTGAGTGTATGGGGTTGGTCGATTGACCAGGGTGTAATTGAACTTGTCTATGCTAAGTTTTCCTAATTTATATTAATAAATTGTTGCTAAAAATAAGAGTTGTTATGCGTTAAATTAAGTTTGGCTTAAAGTTCAATTACACCCATGTATTTATTGAAAAAATTCAATTTAGTTCTTTTTAATTTTTTTCATAAGTTAACTCAGAAATTTCAATTTAAGCTCAATTTAACTTAAAAATTAATAAAATGAAAAAATTGAGCTTCTTAATTTTTAGGTTTAAATAAAGAAATCAAGAAATTTGGCTCCAAAATTAAGAAATTGAACTTCTTAATTTTTAATTCAAATCAAGCAATCAACAAATTTAGCCCATCAATTTTAATTTTTGGGTTAAACTGAGTTAAAATTGAAATTTTTGAGTAAATTTAGATAAAAAATTAAAAATGGGCTAAATTGAACTTCTTCAATAAGTACAGAAGTTAAATTGAACATTTTACCAATTAAGTTTGATGTCAAATACAAAGATTAAATTAATTTTTTATCCATTTTAAATTAAACAAAGGCGAAATGCAATACATACAACCTAAAACATTAAGAACAAAACAATATTTAGCATTTGATCAACCATGATTACTTATTAAAGATTGTTTTACCCTCAAAAACTTTTCCGAAACATCAAAATTTCTACATTTCTCTTTTTTACTTCACCTAAAAGGAATAAGAATTTCCATAGCCAATAGTTGGTGAATGTGAGCACCTTTCATTAGTGAAATAGTTTTTAATGTCAAGAGACACCACAAGATGGGTCAACAGAGAGAGAGGTTCCTAATAATTAGAGGCAGCCACAGTGGAGGAGGAAATTGCTTCTATGGTGGTGGAGATGTATGATTGATAGTGTAATTAATGTAGAAGATACAAGAGAAGAGTAAAGAAAACTAGTAACTAAGAATGTAGAAAGTAATAACCTTTTGACACCATATGTGATTTAATTGGTTTCATTTGAAACTTGAAAGATCTCACAGCCAAAGCGATGATTTTAATGGCATCATTGTTACCTTTTGACACCATTTAAGTGTGCCTTTCTAGCGTCTATAAATTTCTAACAAAAACAGAATTACAACAAACTATAAAAGTCTATCCGTTCATACGAGAACGACGAATCCCTAAGGTTGACCAGCTTGAACGTGTTGAAGCAGTATAAATCTTCCAATCCTCCTTTAGCGGCCTCAACGGCTCCACCACGTCCTCCTTCTTCTCCTCCTCCTTCCTCGCCATTGGCCTCTCTTTCTTCAGCTTCTCTTTGGGAGTTAGGAGATCAAAAAGGAAAGCTAATATAGTTGCAGTCGTTGATGCGGATGAGAAAATTACTTGCATTATTTCTTTGAACTGAAACACAAAAAAAAAAAAAAAGAAAAATCTATAGTGTTCGAGTCCCTTAATATGTTACATGAACTTCAATAGGCATCTGTAATTGAATACTCACCCAGGAGGATCTAGAAAGAGGAAGATCTTGACCAGAAAATAAATCATAATTATTGAAGTATTTATTCATAGAGAGACCCATAAAGAGAGAAATGCCTAGAATGAACTTTGACCTGTACCTATCCAATTCGCAGTAATAGAGATCTTCAAGCCCTGTTGAAACTGTTAATTAACCCAACAAATCTGTCTCAGTTCAGTAATTATACATAAAAATAAGATAAAAACATAATGTGATAGGAAAGTATAAAGCATGGGCAACTAGACTTGTTCCCCAGTACAGTGTGGCAAATTACTGTCATGATTTAGTTAAAATGTGAAAAAGTAGTTGAAATTCTCGTGCAAATTTAATAGTAAATAATTTTTCTAAAAAAAGAAAATTAGCAATTAGACCCATATAAATTGAAGTTTAGTAGTAATCATTATGAAAATAATTATGATTTAAGGATTTATAATGCATGATATTAAGGGTTCAAAGATTAATTATTCTTATTTCCTTTAAATGTTTCCAAAATATATAAAAAAAAAATGAAATAAAAGCTTATTTTACTTAATTACTCATTAAAAATGAAATTCAACTACAGTCTTGGCTAAAACGCGGAAAGGGGTACATACCCACATAAGGGAAGAAGACGATATGCAGAGATGCCACAATTGACAAAGGTAAAGAAGCGAGAATAGCTGTGAGTTTTCCTGTTAAAGATGTTATCTCATCTAATTAGATCAAACAGTACTGTATGAACAAATTAAAATATATAACAGTATAAAACAGAGATAGCTAATGATAATATACAAGATATGTACTTTGGTGGGAAGTACTACACCTAGTGTGGAAAAGAGAAGTAAGAAAATTGCTGATACGAGAGTGACCCTTACGCTGCCAACCCTTGTTAATCCCACTAAACCAGAATGGTCACTGCAGCCACCATCAAAATTATATTCAATCACCTAATTAATTAATATTCAAATTAAGATAAGAGCATTAGAATAGAAAATCCTCTTACAAAAGCTACGGTTTAATTATACCATAGACGTAAGACTAGACCGATCTTGATGAATTAAACCGATTTAATCAAAACAAATAAGCGATCAATTGATTTATTTATAAATCCTTTCTATAAAGAATTAGAATTGATCGGTGCAAATTGTTTAGATAAATTTGATCAATTGGTTCAGATTATTTTATTGCATGACCTAACATCTTCATAAAAAAAAATGGCCTCTTAATTAAAAAAAAAATCAAATCGTGTTTTCCCAATTTTATTCAACTCTTTAAATTTTAATAGAATCAGTAAAAATTGAATAAAATTTCAATAATTTTTAAAAATTTTGCCAAAATTAAAAGAAATTTGTAAAATTATCAAAATATGATATGATTTAAATTTTTTTTTTTAGTTGATAGGCCAAAAATTTTTAGAGTCCTTACAAGAAAGAGATTAATTTCAGTCATTGTCCATTAATTTTATAACAATATTTTCTATAAACATTAATTTGTATATATCTTAAAATCTTTCAAATTTTAATTTAATGCATATTTAAATCACTCCAATAAAAATTTTTCATTATCAAATTGACGTGTCAGTAAAATAAAGTCTCTCTCCTCCATATAAATAAATAAATAAATAACCTTGTTTAAAAAATATATATATATATTGTCACTCAATTTAATCTCGATGGACTTTTAAATCCACAATTCTATTTACAAGTATGAATGGGATTCCACGTTAGAAAATATTACCTTCTCATATTTAAGTTTTTTTATTTAAAATTATTTGTTACATTTAAAAAATTAAGAAGTATTAATTTTTTTTAATTTTACTCTTTCTTTTTATTTAATATTATAATAAATATTTATATAATTTTTTAAGTGAAATAAAAAATAATTTAATTAATTATTAATATATTTTATAAAAAAATAAATAATTTAATTATTTTTTTAATTATTATATAAAATTTAAATATAAAAAATAAAAATTGAGGGAGATAATAATTAACATTATATTTTGGATATTTAAAGTTTATTCCTTACACTGAAGGAGTGGAACCAAGTCCCATGCCAAAAACTGCATCAAATAAAGTTCCAATTCCCTGAAATTTCATGAGAAGTTATAATAAGTGATGCTGAATCGAGAACAGAATGTGAAAGATCTCAAAATGCCTAGTGATGAGAATTATTAAAGAAAAATTACTACCTCAGAGTCACAGTAAATCAGTTTAAGCATTGAATAAAAATTTTTTTTTTATAAGGCTATCTTAACCTCTCTTTTTGGCATGCTAGAATTCAACTTGCAGCAAAAAAATTCTAAATAGATGAGTGAATTTCATATTTGGTATATGCTGAAACTTAAAATATATATAATTTTTCTTATTTTATTTGTCGTATTTAAATTTTTCACTATCACATTTAAAAATAAAAAGTATTAACTTTTTTTTTTAATTTTACTCTTTATTTATATTAAATATAATAAATATTTATATAATTTTCTAAGTGAGATAAAGAATAATTTAATCAAGTATGTTTTTATAAAAATGAGTGTATTAAATTATTTTCTTAATTACTTACAAAGTCCAAATGCTATAAAACAAATGAACAGAGGTAATATTTGAATTGAATTCCACAAAATCATGTTTGAAATAAATACAGAATTGAAAATTCAATTCATTTACATTTATTTCGTAAAATATTCTTGACATATTAATCTTATAAAATAAATAATAATTTCATAATTATATTAATTTTGCTTAATATAATTTTTTTTTTTAAGATACATAATATACTCATATTTTATATATTATAACCTTTAAAATAATATCTACCACTCTGTAAATTAAATAATTTAGAATGACAAAATAATATCTATCAATAACACATTTTTTCCTTATGACTTATTCTCTATTATTAAAAAATGCATTAATACCCCATAGTCATATTAAAAGAAAAAATGTCAAAATACAAAGATAAATAGATGACGGTGAAAAAATGGGCTTCGTGAGTGAAAAGAATGATGATATGAAGCTGAGGGTGAAAAATGTAGTTTTTTGAAAGAAAAAAAAAATAAAATATGAAAATATGGATAGTTTTATAAAAATGTGTGGTAAATTTTGTGAAATTTGTTTGATAATTTCACCTATTTTTATGAAAATTTTAATAATAACGTTCAATTCTACAGGATTAAAAATTATTTTTTTTTAAATTGTAAATATAAAATTTTAAATTTAAAAATATTTTTCACAAAATTTTATAAAATACAATTATTCTAAACAGTCTTTAAGGAAGAAAAAAAAATAAAAATAAAAAGATCACTTGGTACCTGTAAGCCAATAGCATAACGGAGTAGATCAGGCGAAATAGGTAGTGCACTCCTATACTTTCTCTTTGCTATCGACGAATATTTTTTATCAACATCTTTTTTAGTAGTCTGCAAAAACATAAAGTCTTATCAACAAAATGAGAAAAAAACAAGCAAAATCAAACTGTTCCAAATAGAAAAGGTGTGGTAAATAAATTAAACTAATTACGAAACATCCATATTGCAATCCTAATATTTTCTTTTGACTTAATTATTATAATTTTTTTCTATTATTTATAATCTTTTTTTTTAATATATAAATGTAACTCTCTACGCTCGTTTTACAATTCATTATCCCTTTCAACAATACCTTCTCAAAAGATTAAATATGAGTTTTTCTTTTAAAAGTGCAGTAAATCTTACTACTGCACCTAATATGTTGGTGGCTTTTTAACATTTTTTATAATTCATAAATGGATTCATTCAATATATTTTCTTTCTTTAGTGTTTGAAACTTGAATATTTATTGCATGACTATCAATGAGCTAGACAAATTAATAGGGAGAAAAATTAACAAAAATAGACAGCAATGGTGTAATAGGTTAAAATAAAATTGGTTAGGTGCTGGCATGGTGCACGGATATTAATATTTATTTTTTAAAAAATATTGTAAATTAATTTTATGTTAATAAAATAATTAATACAATATAATAATTTTGTTATAAATACAATATCTTAGGTTATATATACACTTTTTGAATTTGCAATAGTAGATTAAGCATTATAGTTTCTATGATAATGGTTGAAATAAAACATTAATAAAAAAGATAATTTGTTATTTTAAAAAAGGTCAAGTGTGGGCGATAATATTTACTTGTTTGTATAATAGTATATTTTTCAATAAAATTATTTAATAATTTAGTTTTATAATTGATTATGACTTTTTGGTTTTATTATATAAAATATATGTGTGCGCGAATTAAATTTTATATGATAATAATTAAAAAATAAACTTAAAAAATAAAAATTATATATTGATAAATTATTGTATTTAAAAAACATAAATAAAATAATTATAAAAAAATAGAGAAACATATAAAAGGGAAATAAAAGATAAATTGACACTTAATTAAATAAATAAAGTATTTTTAAAGGACATGTAAGTCACTATTACTATAACAAATATTAGAGTTAGCAATTAAAAATTTTACAGCAACATTAATTTTACTGGTATATAGTTAACATATAATAGCAATGTAAAAAATTATTATTAATAGTAAATAAAAAAATATAACAATTATTATTATTTAATATTGTTATCATTGATAAATTTTTTACAATAATAATTGTTGCAGCCAATAATTTTTTTTTTAGCAATCATAATTTTATTGTATAATATCTACAATTACAATTTTTTTCTGTAGTAACATGTAACAATTTATATATTACTGTTAAAAGTATAAAATTTACTGCCATAAATTTATGGCAGCAATATAAAAATTATTGCATATTACTACTAAAAAATTATAATTGCTAAAAAAAAAAATTATTAACAGCAATAATTATTGCTGTCAAAAGTTTATCAATGATAACAATAATAAACAACAATTATTGTCATGTCTTTTTTTATGTATCATTAGCGGTAATTGTTACTATATGTTAACTTTATAACAACAAAATTAATATCGCTACAAAATTTTTTATTGTTAGTTTAAACATTTATTGTAGTGTATTTTTAAAAAACTTATAGATATATCATATAGATATCATGAGTGTAATAAAAATTTTCAATTTTTTTTAGAGTAAATCATTAAAACTGAAAGAAAAATATTTAGTTACAAACAAATAGCAAGTATGAGCATGATGATAATGGATGAAAGCATAATAGTTCTGACAAGTCACCTGTATGGCAATTGGACCATTGAGTTTTGGGGGTTTTGCACGAAATTCTCCCCCTAATCTTGATGAGGTGGAAAATGTTCCTATGGACTGCATTAACATTAACTCTTATCAATAAAAGGGAAAAGCCAAAGAAAAGAGAAATAGCCAAAATGGCAGGCATAAAAGAAAATCATGAAGAAAAAAAATTAGGTTAATTATAGAATATTTCAGATTTACTAAAAAATAGTAAATCTTCCATTCTTAAAATTTTTATTACTCTGTAAATTATGGATTCTAAGTCCGGAGGGTGTGCTTCAAGTGCATGAAATAATTTTTTGTATGGTGCATTCAGTATATATGTATGTTATTTTACAACCATATGGATCCATTATCTACATAGCAAAGAAGATTCATATTTTTTTCAGGACATGAAACACTAAATTTATGTTCTTCAAAAATATTATAAAATCTTCTCAAAAAAATATTTATTGACCCTACAGTTCATTTTTGGAAAATCATGCAGGGAAAAAAAACAATATATAACTACACATAAAGTTCATTTTCCCCCTTCAATTTATATCAAATGTATTACAAGGATGTGCTGGAATGAAAATGTGCTTCTCATCGATTAGAATAACCATATGAAGTTTATATACAAGAGCAAAAGAGAAAGAAGAAAGAGAACCAACAAGAAAAGCACAATTGACAACTAAGCTAATTGATTAACATAATTAGCTAACTAAATTCTAAAACTAGCCAACTAATTTTAAATAACATTACAAGTAGCTAACTATTTCAACTAACTGATAGCTCTACTACAGGTTGCGATCTTCTTCTTTTCATCCTTTGCTTGATACTCTCCCTTAAGTTGAGCATATATATTGCTAATGTTCAACTTGCTCAAAAGATACCTAAATTTGAAAGGACGCAATGGCTTTGTAAACAAATCAGCTAGCTACTCACTTGACTTCAAATACTCTGGTTTAACAACTCCAAGCAACACCTTGTATTTGATGAAGTGACAATCTATTTCAATAAGCTTTGTTCTCTAATGAAAAACAGGGTTCTTGGAGATATGTATTGTAGACATGCTATCAGAATTCAAGTACACAGGTTGAGGAACTTGAATTCTAAAATCTGATAATAAAGCAATTAACCATAATATTTCTGAAGTTGTAGCTACCATAAATCTATACTTTGCCTCTGCTGAGCTTCTTGAAACTGCGGATTGCTTCTTGGGCTTCCAACTGATCAAGGATTGTCCAAGAAAAATGTAAAAACTAGTCAACGATCTCTTAGTTTCACAACAATCTGCCCAGTCACTGTTTGAATATGCTGTCAACTTTATTTCAAACTGCAAAGACAAGAATAAGCCTTGACCTAGAGCATTCTTTAGATACTTGAGAACTTTTTGTGTTGCATCTAAATGTATCTCAACTGGTTTATCCATAAACTGAGATAATACATGAACTCCATAGGCAATATCTAGCCTTGTCAATATAACATACATCAATTTCCCAACTATTTGTCTATAAAGAATTGGATCTACAAGTAATTTTTCTTCTACATGCATAAGTTTGATATTCAGTTCTACTGGAATTGAGATAGGCTTGGCCACAAGTAATCCATACTCTTCCAACATTTCTAAAATAAATTTCCTATAAGAAATTACAAAGCTTTTAGTTGATCTCGAAATTTCAAGAAAATATTGCAAGTTCTCAAGATCTTTCAACTTACAACATGAACTCAAACTAACCCTTAATTCATCAATCAACCCTTTATTGCCAGTGCCAATAATGACGTCATCAACATATACAAGAAGTGCAACAAACCCATCCCCATATTACTTGGTGAACAATGAGTAATCAAATTTAGATTGATAAAGCCATTCATTAAGTAAACTTTCGGTAAATTTTATATTCCACTGCCTTGACGCCTGCTTCAGCCCATATAAAGACTTCTGAAGTTTGCAAACTAACTTTGAGCCATCACCACCATACTCCTCCAAAGGTATATAACCAGGAGGAAGATCCATGTAAATTTCTTCAACAAGCTCCCATTCAGAAATCCCCATTCAGAAAAGCATTATTAACATCCAATTAAGATAGGTGCCAACTGAAATGGCTACAAGAGCAAGAAATGTCCTAACTGTAGTGTGCTTAGCAACAGGACTAAAATTCTCTTAGTAATCAAATCCAACCCTCTATGTGTACCTTTTGGCCACAAGTCTAGCCTTGTACCTATCAATGGTACCATCAGATTTAAACTTCACACTGTAAACCCATTTACAACCCTCTGATTTGGCACCTATAGGCAATTGAGTAATAGTCCAAGTCCTATTCTATTCTAAAGCATCAAGTTCATCCTTCATAGCCTGTTTCCAATGATCAAATTGAACAGCATGGTGATATGAAGTTGGCTCAAAAGTGAAAGAAAAATTAAGAATAAAAGACTTGTAATGAGGAGACAATCTATCATAGGAAATGTAATTTTTAATAGGATAAGAAGTATGACAAGATACAGAAGATGGAAGAATTTGACCTGATTTCAATTATAAATGATAGGTATGAAGATGCACTGGTAATCTAACTTGTCTAGTAGACCTTCTTAAGGCAGGAACAGTAGATAAGGTTCCATTAAAGTAGGGACAAAATAAGACAAATCAGACACATTATGATCACACATGGTATGTAGACTAGAAGTTGACCGAGAAATAAGAGGAAAGGAATTAGAAACAGATGTATTTAATAAAGGAAAAATAGAAACAGTTGGTAAAACTAAATTTGGAACAATAGAACTAGGTGGAGACATAAGAGAAGAAGATTGTTGAGAAAGGGAAGACACTTTCATGAAAGACTACATCTCTTGAAACAAAACAAGTCTTTGAATCATGTTCATACAAAAGATAACCCTTAACATCAATTGGATAACCAACAAAGAGACACTTTTTGGCTTTAACATCAAATTTACTTCTATGAGCAATGAGATTAGAGGCAAAACACAGATAACCAAAAGCTCTAAGATGAGAATATGGAGTTATGTGAAATAGAAGTTCAAAGGGTGATTTATTCTGATATTTGGCCATGGGAATTCTGTTGATAAGATATGGAGAAGTGAGTATAGCAAAACCGCAAAACATGAGAGGAAGATGAGAATGAAAAAAAAAAAGCTTTGGCAACATTAAGGATGTGCTGGTATTTCCTCTCAACAATACTATTGTGATGAGGGGTATACAGACAACTTTGATGCACAATGCCATTAGAGGCAAAGAATGAATGTGAAAGGAATTCAATCCCATTATCAATTATATCTGTTTGATGGAAGCTTGAAACTGAGGCAACATGTTTTTGAAATTGAGGAACAAGAAAAGAGACTTCATATTTTGACTTCATGAGAAAAGTCCAGACATTTTCGGTAAAGTCATCAACAATAGTCAAAAAGAAATGATTTCCATAATATCTTTTTGAGAATAAGGGCCCTATATGTCCATATGCATAAGCTCAAAAGGACCAGAAGTACTAGGAATATGTTAGGGAGAAAAAATATAATCTTCTTTGTTTTGCTTTTGGACAAGTATCACATGGAAAGGAAGAATTTTTAGAGGAAAGGGAAAGCAAGGACTATAAAGTAACTAGTCTATCATTAGCAGGATGACCCAACCTGTGATGCCAGGTTTCAAAAGAAACTGTATTAGACTGAAAAGAATGACAAATACTTTGATTAATACTTTCTTGTGACAGGACAAATAACCCATCCTTGATTTTTGCTAGACCAATTGTCTCCCATGATGAAAGGGCCTGGAGAAAACAATAGTGAGACAGAATGATGAAACATACCTTTTTAGACAGAACTAACTTGCTCACAAACGATAGACTAAACGTGACCGATGGAATAAGTAAGACATTATGAAGAGGTGAACGATGGAATAAGCAAGACATTATGAAGAGTAAGGAAAGAGTTCAATTGTACTGTACCCATTTTAGTAACTTGTACTTTTACTCCATTAGGCAAAGACACAAAGGAATTAGACACAGGAATTGAATTAAGAACAATGAGTTGGAAAAAATTATGTGATCTGTGGCACTAGTATCCACAATCCAAGGATATACAATAGATTGAGAATGAAAAAGTTTATGTGAAATTGATGAAGATGCTGTAGAAAAAATGGAAGAATTTATACCTGCCACGTTCACTTGAGAAGAAAATGAAGTAATTTGATTGTTCAGAAGCAGCATCAACATGTGAACTTGATCTTTAAATGGATTAAGACTAGAGCTATCTTAGATTATGTCCTCAATATTTCTTGAAACTGAATACGTAGTAACATCTGAGACTTGATGAATAATAGACCCGAAACCTCCCTAAAAAACTTTGATGCAATTTTCCCCAAATTGAAGCAACACGAAGGGAAACAGATCTTAGAAACCATGCTGCAAAGAGATAATTGCAACGAATCCATGGGAGATGCTGTGAAGACTTACAAATTGTACCATCAAGAAACCCTTGATTAGATCTCCTCCTTGATAGAAAATTGGTTGAGATGAGTTCAGGTAATTACTACTACTGAGTTCCGATTTTCTGAATGATAAAGATAACAGAGTGAAGTACCATCTTCTAATAGACTTGCAGTAGCTATAAAGGAAATTGCCGCCATTGATGAACGGTAAAGCCTTGAGAATAAGAAAGGCAGAAAATAACTATTTATAGTTCTAGATTTGGATCTCTAGCTCTGACACCATATTACAAAGATGTGCTAGAATGAAAATGTGCTTCTCATCGATTAGAATATCCTTCTGATGTTCATACACGAGGAAAAGAGGAAGAAGAAAGAGAGCTAACAAGAAAAGCACAGCTGATAGCTAAGCTAACTGATTAACAAAATTAGCTAACTAAGTTCTAAAACTAGCTAACTAATTTTAAATAACATTACAAATAGTTAACTAATAGCTCGACCGCAGCTTGTGATCTTCTTCTTTTCTTCCTTTGCTTGATAAAATGCTCAATTAATTTTTGCGTCCTAATTAACATAAAATTTTAAATTTAATTTAATCTAATCTAATTTTTATTAAAAAAATTAAAGCATTAATTTTTATTCTTAATTAATTAAAAATAATTTTTGTATTTTCAATAATTTAAAATATTTTAAAGTAAATTTAAAAAAAAAAATCAAAAACCCAAAAATTGGAAGCCTAAGAAAAACAAAATACAATGTCATATTTCGTCTTCCTCTTCCTTTTCTTAATTATATTTAGTTTGAAAACTAAATGGTGAGGGAGGTGTGAGATTCGAATACCATCGTCATTAATGAGTAGTGTTAAACCTATTAACAGGGGTGAGTATTCGATTCGAACCGAATCGAATTAAATTATAAAAATTAAATTATGTATTTTAGAAATTGAATCGAATTGAAATAGGTAAAAAATTAAATCGAACCGAACCACTCTATTTCAGTTCAATTCGATTTAAACTGATCGGTTTTATTTTTTATTGATTTTTAATTTATACTTAATTTTCAAGTTATTTGGTCTAATTTTGAATTTTGGTTTGAACTTAATAACCATTAATCAATAAAATTAAACAATTAATATATAAAAAAAATTAAATATAATTCATAAATTTTCATAAAAATAATTCAATTCAAAAATCGATTCGATATGGTTCGATTTGAACATATAAATTACTATTTGGTTCGGTTTAACTGATTTTTTCTCTTCAAAATCGAATCAAACCGAAATAACCAAAATTTGTATAATGTAAAATCGAACCGAATGATTAAGTTTTAAAACCGAACTGATTGAACCGAATTGACTCGGTTCGATTCGATTTTTCGGTTTGAACCGAAATATGCTCACCCCTACCTATTAATCCATTCTTAATAAACCTTTTATTAACATTAATTTATAAATAATATAGACTCCTATGGGAGCAATTCCAATAACTGTACACAATTTTTTTTTAAGAAAAAAGCTATATTTTTTTGCTTTTTTTTTCTCTCTAAATGAGTGATTTGGCAAACCATAGTATAAGATGTATATAAAATAAATTAAGGAAATGCTCATAATATATATATCTAACCTCAATGGTGGCAACAAATGAAGCAGCCATCGTTAAAAAGATATCTCTAACTTCAAAAGTAGGATAGCCCCATTGAAATGGATTTGGTACCTTGATCCTGTATATATTAATTGTAGCAAAATGTTATTATTATGATCAGCATGTAAATCTAAGGCGCACCCATAAATTGCACAATCATACAGTATAAAAAGAGAAGAAGAATAGTACAAGATTTAATATGGTTTAACCGCAAGGTCTGCACCCACAGGCAAGATAAGAGAAAAAAAGTTTCACTATGATGAAAAGAGTAAGATACAATCACTCATAACTCTCAAACTCTAATCCCAGTGTGTTTTCTGAATATCTTACAACTCTATCACAAACGATAGAATATTACAATATTACTCTATAGGCCCATGCCTTCCGCTACCACCACAAATCTCACTTTTTTATCCCAATCAGGTAGCAACGCGAAACTTTCCGGTTGAATCACAATTCGAATTTCCATAAAAAACATATCTAAATTTCAAGTCACAAAAATAATAGTTATTATTGCAAGTTTCCACATAGAATAGCTCAGTAAAATGGTTCATACTACAAATTAATTTTTTAATTTATTTAATAAAGAAATAATACGCTGAATAATAATTGATAGACACAAATGAAAGATAAACTTTTTTTCTCACTATAAACGTGAATAATCTCAAAATAGATTGTTGAATCGAACTCAAGTTCACTTCGATTTTTACACCTTAAAGATGAAGGAAGACTAATCAAGTTATCCCTTGATTGGCTACTTAAGATTACATTAAAAGATAATTTAGTAAAAATTAATTTTTTTTTTTCAATGTTTAATACTCTCTCCCTCTGCTTTCTCTTTGTAAAAAAAATTGATAAAGAATAATTGCCTATGCTAGTACATGCTGCTTTAACTAATTGAAATCTTGTTGATAGTCAAAGTTTGGTAAGCCAAATTCATGGTTGCAGCTTCAAATTTTAGGGAAACAAAGTAGCTAGGTTTAAACTCTCTTGTTTTACTTTTAACACCGACTATATATTTATACAAAGTAAAAAATTATTATATGAAGGGAACAATTTTATGTATAATTCAACATGTAAAGTGAGAAGATAAAGCAAGAATGAAAATCAAGTTGTAGTTGGTAAATTTGATCTCACCAAGGTGCAGCAGGAATGAGCCCTGAACGATCAGTGCGACAATTATTTTGTTTCTCTTGAGATGCATTATTATATGCACCAGCCACGGTCAAAATTTCTGCAAAGGTCCATGCAATTGCAATCGAGATCGTGATCACAACTGATCGAACAAGCATAGGTCTTTTTGGTTTCCAAATATAGGGAAGGAACTGCATTAATAATATGAATTTCTATATGAAAAGTAACCCAAAATATTACATTGTGCAAATAAATTTAAAAATTTTGAAAATTCATGTTTTGGATTCAAGTAAATTTTATTTTATTTTATTAGGTTTTTTCACTTAATATGTCGTAATCTGAGTCGAATATCATGGGATGGCCTAACGACCCAATTTAGTCAGCAACTTATGCTAAATTTTTTTCTAGTCTTATAATTAATAAATTTTTTACTTATAAAAATATACTTTGACAATTTACCTGAATAATATAATTTGCCTAAACAAATTGTGAAAAGAAAAAAAAAATCTGATTCTTACATATTACAGGATAGATCCAACTACAAGAGAACTTGGTAGAGCTGAGCAGAATTCAGTTCAAACTGAAAAATCGAACCGAATCAATTCGGTTCAATTGGTTAGGTTTTAAAATTCAATCGGTTCGATTTTACATTATAAAAATTTTGATTATTTCAGTTTGGTTTAATTTTGAAAAGAAAAAAAATTGATTAAATCGAACCGAACTGAATAGTAATTTATATATTCAAATCGAATTAAATTAAATCGAATCAATTTTTGAATTGATTTATTTTTATGGGAAATTTATGAATTATATTTAATTTTATATATATTAATTGTTTAATTTTATTGATTAATGGTTATTAGGTTCAAACTAAAGTTAAAATTAGATCAAATAACTTGAAAATCAAGTCTAAATTAAAAAATCAATAAAAAATAAAACCGATCGGTTTAAACCGAACCTAACCGAAATAGAGCGATTTGTTCGATTTGATTTTTCACCCATTTCGGTTCGGTTCGATTTCTAAAATTTAAAATTCGATTTTTATAATTTAATTCTATTCGGTTCGATTTGGTTCTGTTTGAACCAAATGCTCACCCCTAGAAATTAGAAAATAAGAAATTAATAAACCATGTAACTTACCTGGGTTGAGAAAATCACAATAGCCACTGCTGGGAGTCCAATTTCAATACATTTTGCCAACTACAAGCATCAATCCAATTGAAGAAATATCACATCTTGTATAATTTCAAATTAATGGAACAAACTGCAACATTAACATGCAATTGGATGGAATATTATATTCCAGCTAACAAAACACAACTTTAATTTTTATAAAGAAAATTTTATTTTATTAATGATTATCATTGAATGAATGGATAAATTTTAATTTAATAATAAAAAATAAATTAAATTAAAAATAAAATAACTATGGAAGGAACCTAAAAATTATGTCTATTTTATAAAAAAAACCAATTGAATAAAGCATAGGCCTTGCCTGCGGGAATCCACGGTCATAAAGCCCAAGTCCAGTGAGAGTCACGAGAGGAATAGAAGAGAGAATGGTAAGCTTGCTGGCATCATAAGAAATCCAAATTAAAGCTCTTAATAAAAAAAAAAATCCCAAATTCCACTAAAATTTATTTGATGAATTGAATAAATTACAAAATATTCCACCTTGCGAAAATCCCCCCTAGACCAGAGAAACCAACGATGATTTGAAGGAAGGACCCAATAATACTTGCTCCTTGTATACGTCTCATTGATCTTTTAAACATCTAATGCACAGGACCACCCACAAAAAATAAATACAAACGCCATGTGAGCACAACAATATATATTAATTAAACCATATGCACTGCTTCTTAATAACCTAATTGACGTTAGATTTTTTTTTTTAATATATTTATTATCAAAGTGGAAAATTTTGAATTCAAGTCTATTTCCTTTTGATAAGGGATCCTATGTGCACTATTCTTTCTGTTGCAGGGAAAAACAATACTATGTGCCACAAATTAAATAAAAGTGGACATACATCTCTCGGCCTAAAAATTTAAAGTCAAGTGAGGACTTTAATTAGACAGATATTCTATAGGTTAAAATGTGGTAAATAGGTAACTATAAAAAAAAAAGGATTTTTAGCACCGAATTCAACGATCTAACGTATATTAGTGGCAATCATAATCTTTCACTAATTTAAAGTTAATTTTAAAATGTAATGATAAATTTTAATATGTTATTAAACACTTTGTCGATAAAAGTATTAACAATGGATTTATGGGATCCGTTGTTATGATGAATTATTATTATTATTATTATTATTATTATTATTATTATTATTATTATTATTATTATTATTATCTTAAAAAAAACTTCATATATAAATTTTATCAATTTAATATTCATATCAAATTCAAGCGAGTTGGATCAAATTTTCAAGTTGGGATGATCAAGTTGACTAAAATGGATAAAACATTATTAATTTAGTATAAATCTAAACAAATTATGCATCATTTCCAATTAAACATACTTAAATTGGATTAAAAAAATGCCATCTCTATGTACGTGATATAGATAGATAGCATTGACAAAATAGGCAACTAACCTGACGAGGAGTGAGTCTCGCACTAAATTTATTATTAGTTGATATAGCAATGGAGATTGCTGGGATGATGAAAGCTTCGGATATTTGCATCACCACCGGAAGTTGAGAACCCAACAAAATCTGCGAGAACGTGTTTATCGCTGCTGTAAAGAGCGAACTTTGGATTGCTTCAGCTTTCTCAACCTGATTTGCAATAGAAAAAGATATCAATTTTCAGTAATTCAATGCTTTCCCATCAAAAATTACGTGCATGATAATATTGTTTACATTGCCACCACCCATCACCGCCGCAAGCGTTGAGGGAATGATCATAGCAGTCCAGACGATCACTATGCTAAACTGCAATCCCATGAGATAAAGTGATGGATCTCCTGCAATCAAATGAACGGTTGAGATCCGTATTATTGTAAGTGAGAGTGAACATGTAGTGAATGATTTCTTAATTAAAAGATATTATTTTTCATCATTTTTCTTTAAAAATATTTTTCTTTTTTTTTTTTAGTAAAAATAATGTAAATATTTTTTTTAAAATAAAAATAAATAAATATTTTATGTTTGTCAGCATTCAAATAAATAATTTTTAATAGTTGATATATTTTTTTTAGTATTACTCATTGATATATTTATATAAAGCTGATATGTATATTTTATTTTCCTTCACCAATTAATTACAATTATTGCCCATATTAATAGATGTAGATAATTACATATTATTATCAACAATTGATAATAAGATGAGATCATATCCACTTAGCAATTAAACTAATAACTAAGATTATGCATCCCTATTTAATAACGTGATTAACAAATCCACCAAATGAGTTTTTTTTCCTTTAAAATACAAATTGTTGTTCATAAATACATCAAGTTGAGTATTGGCATTCATTGTGTATAGAAATTAATAATCAGGTGATTAAAAAAAATATACACAGAAAATTTTTTTTATTAAGAATGAGAGAGAAAATTTACTCCAATCTGGATTATCTCCGATGGGAATGTCAACTTCAGTTAGACGGGGCATCGCCTGAGCCTGTCTTTTTCGATATTGCTCTGCAAGACCTGCATCTATCTGGCTTCTTGTTCTGGACGGTCGTCGCGGTGGTCGCCGTCCTTGCTGTGGTCGTGTTGGTGGTGGTGGCGGAGGTTTCAATGATTGTTGTTGTTGTGGAGGTGGAGGAGGAGGTGGAGGAGGCGGTGGAGGTGGAGGTGGAGGTGGAAGAGGCGGTGGAGGTGGCGATTCATAAGCGTAAGTAGAAGAGCTGGGGATGCCGTAGTTGGATGTAAACCAATTATTTTGGCAATTAGGGCATTGAGAAGGAGAAGAAGAGAAAGAGAAGTAGTAAAGTGTTGGACTATACTGGCAATAAGGGCAGTTTGGGATGCAGGTATCGATGCCTTCCATTTTTGTGTTAATGATCAGTGTATCGTACGGGCGACTTTTAGATGAAGTAGGAGAGGCATGAGGCAGAGACCAAAAGACGAAATGCGGATTTTGAGGGAGTCAAGCAGAAAAATAAATAAATAAATAATAAAAAATGTAAAAAAAAATATATATATATACATGTAAAGAATGTACACGTCTCAGTCTCTATTAGGTGGACTAAAAAGAAAAATTAAATTCAAAATTTTATATAGTGATCTAAAAATTATTTAAAAAAAACAGATCTAAAAATTAAATTTAAAAGTTTAAAATTAATTTATTACTAAAAGATATGATTAAAAATTATTTCAAAAAATAAGATGTCATTAAAAATAAAATTAATGGTTTTTAATAAATTTAATAAATCAATTAATGAAAGTTTTAAAAAAATTAAGTTAGTTTAATAATTTTTTTTTATATATACTTATTAAATATGGAAATTTATATATGTGGACACACATTTAAGGGAATGTTTGCAACTTTGCATAATATTTTTTCACTTCATTCGATAAAAAAATTCCAACACGGTGGATTTTAAAATAATTAAATATTAATTTTATAAATTAATTAGTAAAAAATTTCTTTATATAAATAGAATTTAAAATAATATTTAGATTGATATATTTAAAGTATAATATAGAGAGTATTTATAAAATTATTCAAATAGACTAATTTTTAAAATATGTGCAGTATCGAATATTGGCAAATTCTAAAATAGAATAGACTTTATTTACATATTAAATAATAAGTCCACTTTAAACACTTTATTTGGTCTATTCAAATATATATATTTTATTGTGAAAGGATTGTCTGTCGTACAAAGTTGCATATAATTGAATAGTGTCAATGTTTTAGTGTTATGAAAAATTGCAACTTTGCTTCACTTACTTTCTTTTTTTTTTTTTTAATTAATTTTCAGTACTTAATTTATGCAGTTTTTATAATTATTTTCCATTATGACATTCATCTTTAATAACTCATTTACTTCTTATATTTTTTCATTTAATTTTTATAATTATTACAATAATATTCATTTTAGTGACTTAGTAAAATATAATATAATATGATATAATATAATATAATCAATCAATCATGTAATTATAAAATAAAAATACATATAATTGATATAATGTAGATATTTTTATTTCAATATTTACTTTATTCATGATGAAAATGATGACATACAAGGGTGATGATAAAGTGCTAACAGTGATAACATGATTATAATTATAACTAGAAAATTTCAAAAAATGATGGTAGTGGCGACAATAGAATAGATAAATGGCAACAGTGATAGGCAGTAATAGTTACCAAATGGGAATAGTGATAGTAGTTATAGCAGAGAGAAGTGTTACTGTGCTTAAGCTTAGTTTGGAGAAGAATCCCACTCAACAGGAAATTTGAAATAGTTTATAAAGGCCTAAGTCTGAGCTCTGAACTATGGATTTGACTCTAATTTGTAAGTTAATTAAGATTATTAAACTTGAGTGATTACAATTTGCATTAGAATCACTCTAAATTAAAAATTATGTAAAATTAGTTAATAAACCTATAATGAAGGGATAGGCATCAAGAAACAAGATAAAGCGGCTGACGCCAATTGTAAACCACAGTACTCAAAGCCAAATCCTGACTTGCATAAGCCCAATTGTAAGAATAAGTAGCGACGAGTGAACTCCCAAGATAGAGAGAAGTTAGCTTAATTTGAGAAAAGGATCCCACATTGATTAGCTAAGAATTTAAAGTGGTTTCTAAGAGCGCTTATGCCTAGCTGCCAAAATTATTTTTCTGAGAAAATAAATCATTTTAGATGTTATTAATCAAACAGTTTAAAAAAATATTTTATTATTTTAATATTTTTATTATTAAATCTTATCAAATTTAATTTTAAATTATTTTTTAATATTTTTTTATTAATATATTTAGAAAAATATTTTTTTAATAACAATTTTAATAGCAATATCAAACAAACTCCAAATTATATTTAGTTAATATTTTTAAAAATAACGATACAAGTTAAAAAAATATACAATAATTAAAATTTTCGAAAATTGAGTATATTGCAATGAAATGCAATAATGCAAGTGTTTTTCTTTGGACTCGGTTTTGTGTGATTTTGGACTTGGGGCCCCAGAATGCTCTGGCCTTTTAGAGCTACTTCCAATAACAAACTCATCCCCCTCACCCTCTCGTACTTTTTCTGATTCAGCCCACAATCACTTAGCCCTTGTCCCTTTTAGTTCCTCAAAGCAGGTTCATCCTTCATCTTCTAATCACAATGGCTACATCAAAAAATAACGCCTCCTCAAGCAGAGGCGACGGAAGAAACTTGTCGCTGATTTGCTTGGTATGTCACTAAAATTATCTCGAGGAGGGAAGAAAAATAAATTTTGCTAAAAAAAGAAGCAAAGTTCTTCGGCCATCTGATAGTGATATTAGCAGGATGAATGCTGCTCATAGAAGATCGTTACGCTTGGATAGTTTTGCCAAACATATCTTGGACCCAAAATAAGAGGCGTGGGAACAATATCTGTGGGGAAGAAATTGGGTTGAATCTTTTCGAAGCTTAACGAAGTAATGGCACAGTTTTTCATTAAGCAAATTCAAGAAGATATGAATCTCTTCCGAGGCATCAATCAGTAGTTTGAGATAACAAAGTGAAGAAGATGTAATTTTATTAATGTGAAACCTCAATGATCCAATTGACAGTATACATTCAGCTTAAATAAAAAGAATAATAACAGAGGTTGCTGAAAAGGAGGAGAAAAATAATGAAGACTATCACTTGGAAGGGAACGAATTACCCAAAGAATCTCAACCACAAAGACTCATTCAAATATACAATATTTACAGAATTCACCTTATCACTCCTTTACTCAAGCCTAAAAACACGGCATCCTTATTTCTCCTGAGAGGCGGACTCGTCCTTATTACTCCTTGAGCTAATATCCCCCCTCAAACTATGTCCAGGGTGGAGACATAGTTTGCGTCGAAATTGTGCTAGGCGAGCCTTTGTCATGGACTTCGTAAATATATCAGCGATTTGATATGCTGAGGGAATGTATCTTGTGATCAAAACCCCTTGAGCAACACGCTCTCTAACATAGTGATAGTCAAGAGCAACATGCTTACTGCGTGAATGTAATACTGGATTGACTGTTAAATGTAGTGCACTAAGATTATCACCATATAAAATAGGCGGCTGCTTGGGATAGATTTGCAAGTCCTGTAAGAGATATCCAAGCCAAGTAAGCTCGGCTGCAGTGTGAGCCATGGAACGATACTCGGCCTCAGTGCTAGAACGCGCAACAGTGTGTTGTTTCTTGGCACACCAGGAAATGATATTGCAACCAAGAAAAGTACAGTAGCCTGTAGTAGACCGTCGTGTGGTTGGACATCCGGCCCAGTCTGCATCAGAAAATGCACTAAGAACAAGTGAGGTATCTTTTTTAAAAAATAAGCCAAAATGTATTGTTCCTTTGAGATATCGTAATATACGACGAACATATTTTAAGTGAGACAAAGTTGGACTGTGCATGAATTGAGAAATATAGTTGACACTATAGGACAAATCTGGTCGGGTTAGTGTCAAATACTGTAACGAACCCACAAGCCCTCGAAAGAAGGTGGGATCAGCTACTGGTGTCGGGTCTGTAACAGCATCGTGTCGCTGAACAAGTGGAGTGGGCATCGGTTGACAATCCACCATCTGAGCTCTTTCCAAAATTGAATAGGCATAACGGGTTTGATTCAATTGTAACCCAGAGTCAGTCGATTGAATTTGAATGCCTAGAAAATGATGCAATGGCCCAAGGTCTTTCATGGAAAACTCCTTGCTTAAGACCTGCAAAAAATTCTGAACTAGAGCCATAGACGATCCTGTTAACAACATATCATCCACGTAAATTAATAAAACCAATACACCTGTCGATGTATGCATGACAAACAAGGATGGATCACTAAAGCGCAAAAAAACCATAATCAATTAAAAACATACTCAACCTATTAAACCAGGCTCTCGGAGCCTGTTTTAAACCATACAATGCTCGCTGTAATTTGCAAACATGATTAGGATAATTAGGATCTTTCATTCCAGGTGGCTGATCCATATATAAATCTTCTGTTATAAATCCATGCAAAAATGCATTTTTCACGTCTAATTGGCGAATTGGCCAATTTTTCACTAAAGCCACAGAAAGAACTAAGCGTATGGTTCCTGGTTTAATAACAGGGGAGTAGGTTTCGTGTAATCAACACCATCTAGTTGATGAAACCCCTTGGCAACTAGTCTAGCTTTCAATCTATCCAAATGCCCATCAGAATTTATTTTAGCTTTAAAAACCCACTTACACCCTATTATATTTACATGCGCTGGTCTAGGAACAAGTTCCCAAGTGTGGTTTGACTGTAAAGCTTGATACTCCTCTATCATAGCCTGTTTCCAACCTGGATGTGCAAGAGCACTCTTAACAGTTTTAGGCTCAGGAGGTATATCAGGAGATATAGACACATGTAAAGCATACTTTGGGTTTGGCTTAACTATTCGGATCGTGACTGGTGACCATCGAATGTCGAGGTCGCAATGCTTCGTCTGAACTTGTTCAGGTGATATTTCAGCCAAAGATGATGAATGCACTTGTGAAGCAACTCTTCTTGATCCGTATGAACTATTGGTAGACTGATTACAGTATCATCAATCATAGAAGTACCAGGTACATGAGTATTAGTTGGAGATGACAAAAACACCGAGTCTGATTCAATTGCAACAACTTGTTTACCAACAACGTCCTCTACTGCTAAGGAATTTTGAACTGTGTCTTCAACTCTATTTGACAAAAACAATGGAGGTGGAGACAGCTGCTCAGCCTGTTTCTAGATGCATCCGTCATCTTGAACAAAGATCGAGAGTGTGAATGATGAGCTGCTAGTGGAGACTCACTTGTAGGATCAGATTCTGTTTCATGATCTCCTATAGTCCGATTGTCATGTGTTGCTGGTATAGGAACTGGTAATACATCTGGACCTGCACTTTCTTCAGAACTTAGTGGAAAATCAGTAATCTCAGCAGATGGTAACCAAGAATCCATAAGCTTGTCAACAAACATTTTATTAGGAGATGCAGATTTATACGGAAAAACATTTTCATCAAAGCTCACATGTCGAGATATTATTATTTTCTTAGTTTTGGGATTGAAACATTTGTAACCTTTGTGTTTTTCACTATACCCTATAAAAACACATAAACAAGACTTAGGATCAAACTTATGACCTCTTGTGTCCCATATATATGGAAAACACTTAGAACCAAAGACACGTAGGAGCTATAATCAAAATGAGTTCCATGCAATTTAAAATATGGTGTTTCATTCCCTAGCACAGAAGTAGGCAACCTATTTATTAAAAAAACAGCAGTTTGAAAAGCATCGACCCACATAGACAATGGCACATGACTATGATACATCATCGTCAATCCTAATTCACGAATAAAACGGTGTCGTCGTTCGACAGCACCTGTTTGCTCGGGTGTCTGAGGACACGACACTTGATGTTTAATACCTTGTGAAAGAAAATGTGAAGATAAAGCATTATTCAAAAACTCACCTCCTCCATCGGAATGGAAAACCTTGATGGTCTTCCCAAATTGTCTTAGCACAAACTGTTCAAAAGCTTTATAAGCAACAAAGAAATCCGATTTTTTCTTTAGTGGTATAAGCCAAGAGTATTTAGAATAGTCATCTACCAAGCAAGCATAATATTTAAATTTGGCAAAAGATAAAACAGGGGCTGGTCCCCATAAATCACAATGAACTTTTTCAAATAAATAGGTACTTGTATTGGAAGACAAACTAAATGGAAATTTGCTCAATTTGCCTAATTGGCAGCTATCACATAAAAATTTAGAATGCAAGGAACCTTTAACATCAATAAGGTTCTTATTAAACAAAATAGAAATCGCAGAAGGTTGAGGGTGTCCTAATCGTTGATGCCATATGTCTGCTGTTCCAGACCTAAATCGATTGGAAAAATATGCTTTCGGATTCCCTGACAAGATATAAAGGTTATTTTTCCGTGGCCCTTGTAGCAGTACCTGTCCCGTCTGTCGATCCTTAACAGAAATAGAAACATTAGAAAATTCACAATTCACAGGATAATCATCTGTTAATTGGCCTATAGAAAGTAAATTCTTTTTAGAGCGAAACATAAAAGACATTTGAAAGTGATAATTTTTGCTTCTGTTCTATAGACGTCATTCCAACACCATCGATGGATAGAAACGTTCCATCGCCGATGGTTATGGAATCAGGTCCATAATAGTCAGTAAGTTTATGGAATAGATTTTTGTTACCTGTCATATGATTCGATGCACCAGAGTCTGCAACCCAGTCAGTATCTACAACATCAGTATCCAATGTGAGTGCCGAAAGAGCTTGAGCAGGGCTGCTTTGTTTTTCTTGTGGAATCCACCAACAAATCTTCGCGATGTGACCATCTCTCATTGCGATATTGACACACTTTGTTCTTATACACTGCTCACCTGGTGTCATTCTTCTACGACCAGCCGGGTGAGGTAGCCGTTTGGAAGAATTCGACTCTTTGTTTGGAAAAGGGTTTTATGCGTTTGTTGGGCTTGAAAACCACGCCCTTGGGAATTAAATCTAGGACGCCGATTCGAGGAATTACTGGATGAATTCTGTTGATTTCCATAAAAAGCCACATGCGAAATTTGATCAAGACCAGATTCGTTCTGTGTGGAAAACCACACTCGTCGCTGGTCTAAATTCTTAAGTTGAGAGACCAGTTCATTAAAATTGGGTCGCGGTGGTTTAAGCATCGTCGTAGTAAACGCTTTCTTGGGGTCCCGCATCGTAAGGAGACAAAAGACTTTTTCTTCATCGGGTACTTTTTTCCCGATAGCGCTAAAGCCGCAGAGTTCTTTAAACAAACGCAGATGTTCAGTGATGGACCGATTTTCATCTTTGCGAAAATAGGTCAATTGTTGTCTGAGGGTAAATTCCCTCTCTTGAGAATCTTGTGCATATGCATCTTTTAATGCACTCTAAACAGTATGAATCGCTTTTCTAGTCCGATGACAAGTCCGAGTGATTCCTCACTAAGGGTGCCATAGATCCACCCACGAAGTAATCTATCGACTTTTGCCATGCCTTGAAGATGTCCGATTCTTGTGGTTGATAGTTTTACGGAATTGGATTGGGAGGGGTAACGAATTTCGATCTTCAGAAAGCCATTAACCAAATGATCCGACAATTCCTGACTTTCAGCTAAACTCAAAAGTTGTTCTCTCCACAGAGGATAGTTTGATTGTTTGAGCTTTAAGGTAACAAAATTGGCTACATTCAGAGAAGAAGCCATGGTGAGCAGATCGTTGAGGCTCTGATACCAAGATAACAAAGTGAAGAAGATGTAATTTTATTAATGTGAAACCTCAATGATCCAATTGACAGTATACATTCAGCTTAAATAAAAAGAATAATAACAGAGGTTGCTGAAAAGGAGGAGAAAAATAATGAAGACTATCACTTGGAAGGGAACGAATTACCCAAAGAATCTCAACCACAAAGACTCATTCAAATATACAATATTTACAGAATTCACCTTATCACTCCTTTACTCAAGCCTAAAAACACGGCATCCTTATTTCTCCTGAGAGGCGGACTCGTCCTTATTACTCCTTGAGCTAATAGTTTGTTTTCTTTCCATTGTAGTCTTGGTTTTGGTTATCTCACAGGTACGACAATATTTCTAGTTTTGATCTCTTCTGGTAGTTTTCCTTTATTCTAGGGAGTTTTTTGGAGCAGCCTATTCTTTCCTGCTTTCTTTCTCTTTGTTTTTTTAGGTCTGACAAGTTTTGGTTTTGGTTCGCAGTTGTTTATCTCATTCTACCTTTTGTTTATCTCAGTCTCCTTTACTCACTTTTTGGCTTTTAATAAAACTTTCACTTATCAAAACGAAAAAATATTTATACCGTTTTTTGAGATGTTTGGGAGACAAATTTAATAATTACTTTTTTAAAAGTTAAAATTTATAAAATAATATTTAATCCTTAATTTTTTTACCTACTAACAAAAACATCCTTAATATTAAGATTTTGAACCGACAATTATTATTTCTCACTATCTATCTTTGTCCTTCTCTATTATACACATTTTAATTCTCAATTATATTGCTATTAATAAGTAATTAAACTATATAAAGTGTTCAGTGTATATAAATTATAAAGAGTTAAATATTAAAAGTGTTTTTTAAAAAATTAAACATGTAATACACATACATATATATTTCTATTGTATTATATTTGTATGTATTATATTTGTATTTATTAAAATGTGAAATCAAAATTTTCTTTCAATCAAATTTATATTTGACTAAAATTAATATATTACTCTTAATCTTTTTTAAGAAAATTTGATAATTTATTAAAAAGCATTAAAATGTAAGTATTGTAACACCCCTCACCCGTCTACAGTAAAGCCGAGCAAGAAGTACACATTCGGTGTCAGAGCACCCTATCTTATCCTGTCGTGTCCATTGTTAATTTTTAAACTTTGTAGAAAACATTTGGTAATATTTTTTTTTATCACAATTTATTTATATGGAAATTCGGGCAAAGCCTCCTCTGATTTATATGCATCTGGTGGGTTTCAATAGTTACCTGTTAAAAACAATTTCATAGCTGTATCATTTTTCCATGTACCATATCATATCATTTCAAGAAAATAAAATTCAATTCATTCATATGAAAATTTATATACAAAAATTACAAGCTTTATTTACAATCTAAAATATAAATTCATTTAATTACAATGTTCAAAATTAATATACATTTCATTATACATAAACCAAAATGCAAAACCTAATTACATATGGACCCTACCAAAATAAACACTGCTAAGGTGACTATGGACTGTAGCAGATGCCATCAAAAAGTAGACAGAGCACTACTGTGGCGGTTATTGGTCTCTAGTACCTATGCGATGGAAAATCCAACACGCTAAGCAAATTGCTTAGTAGTGCATAATCTTAAGGTAGAATAACTAAATGATTTAAAATTACAATAATATATGAAATTTCATAATTCTAGGTCAATTATATATTTCAATTGTACTTTGGAAATAATTTAATTATCAGTATCTTATCTGTGCATTTATTTCTTTCTCTGTCTTTAAAGTCATATCAGTGGTCTCTTCATGTAATTATTTAATTTTTAAAGCTTATTACTTATAAGTCGTTTCATAACTTTAGCTGCTCCATAAGAGCATATTAATTTACTGGGATCACTTAATATAATCAATTGATTTTTACAGCCTATTACTCATATTTGTGATCTTTCGATACTAAATTAAATTTAAGAATCATTACTCATATTTGTGCCCAACTAACCTATAACAGTTTATAAAGATTGGATATACGGGAATATTCTATCCTGTATACAACTGTCATATCAGGCACTAGGCCAGCGAGCAGGCATATAATATCCTGTATACAATTGTCTGTCAGGCACAAGGCCAGTGGGCAGGCATATAATATCCTGTATACAACCGTCATCGAGCACAAGGCCGAGCGGTCATTAAAGCCGTAAATACAATTAGGCACAGTGGCATCTGTAATGTCATATACTATACATATTCATAGTATTGTTATTTCATATATGATGGAAACATAGGTTTCAAGTGTATTTTTATATGACTTATATGTTTAACAAACCATTTAGGTAATTTACGTTTTATGTATCAACTGATTTCATGTCACATTGTAGTGCAAAGTGGGAAAAGTGGGTCCCACATATCTGTTTCATGTAATTTAGCATGCAGTGACTTATTAGGGATAAGTCAATAATTTATTTCAAGAACTTTTCTTTAGCTTTAGCTTTACCGTCTTGTCTTTACGTATCAAATTAAGCAATTTTTGGTTATTATTTGGCTACATTTCCTCAATGGAAGTTGTTCCTCTATATCATTTCTTTATTTTTCTTTTTGAATCATATCATTTGGATTTGTATAACTCAAGTTATGGTCAAATAACCATAACTAAGTCAATTCTGAATTCTGATTTCCTTACTAGGCAGTTTGGGTATTGAATTTAACCAATTTATTTGGACAGCTTGTAATAACATTTAGGCTTAGTGTTCTTCATAGGATTTGTTGCCCTATGTCTTATGGTCACTTAGAAATTTTAATTGCAATTTTTCAAGTCTTGTAGAATTATTATAGTCACATTATTGGCTAGAACTCAAATGTCC